>NC_136262.1:97414826-97705729 GCF_964187855.1 Myxine glutinosa | reverse complement strand
ATAGGAGGTGACTCGTGCTTCCTGTTTCTACAATGCAGAAACTGTTATTTCATCTTGTATTTTTCTTTTGTCTTTTTTGCAATTGTTGGGGCTGTTTTCGTTGCCTTTTCGGTTTGGTGCGTGACATCTTCCAATCACACCTGTTTTTGGAAGATTTTTTGGAAGGTGAGTGAGAGATACAGTACCTTTTCTGGCTTGTTGTGTTCATGTTTGTACACAAATTGTATGCTGCTCTGCTAATAGCATACTCAGCTAATCCTACACTCGTCACTCTTTGCTCTTGATTGAGTTCCATCAGGCCGACACCTCCTCCTTTCCTCGGCAGGTACATTCTTGGGATGCATTGATTTTTGTGGAACATTTTTTGGATAATGAGGAGTTTCCTTGGTTTTATAATCTAGTTTTTTTCATATCCACTTGTGGCCAGTTTACTATTCCCCAACTGTACTGGAACACTGGTACTGCTAGTTGGTTTATGCCTTTGATTTTGTTTCTTGGGGTGAGACAGGTTTTCAGGATCAGCCTCGTTCTATGTAGATATTCTTTGGTAATTGTTTTGCGCATTTTTATGACAAATTTGGTGGCCCTCTTCAACTCCAAGATATTTGTAAGATGCTTTGTTGTCTTGCTCCTGTATTGATGTATCTCGGTCGATTTTTATGTTGTTCGATTTTGTTAGCCTACTTTGCACGAATGTGCACTTAGCACACTTATTTAGGCGAAATTCCACTAGGATGTCATCGGAGAACGGTTTCATTAATTTCAGTTGTTCTGCCAAATGCTTCATCATTCGGTGTAAAGAATTTTAAATCATCCATATGCAGTTTGGACATTATTTTATTGGATGTTCGGGTGTATCTGTGTCCTTGCTCATTAATGAGGTTACTTAGTGGGTCCAGGGCCTGGCCAAACAGGAGAGGAGAAAGGCCGTCTCCTTGGAAGATCCTGTGTCGTATCTTTAGTCTTGGTATTTCAATCTTTCCTTCTAAGTGCTGCAGGATTAGTGTGGTATTCCATAGATCCATGGCTTTCTCAATCAGCTTGATTATTTGGGGATTTATCTTGTACATTTGCATGCACTTTATCATCCATGAATGTGGGACACTGTCAAAAGCTTTTTTTATAGTACTAGTGAGGTACCCGTGCTATGCACGGGTGGGAGGCCAGGAGCAAACAGACAATGCAGATACGGCGAATGCTAAAGCACGAAACCAATAAATTCCACATTCCTGTAGCACCTTCAGTCGCACGTCAGACATGGACAGCAAGTTCGTGAAGGACTTCCGTGAAAAACGTACCGGTTGACGTTTGTTCCATGCCGAGTCAATGACGAATCTGCATATGGCAATCCAAGAATTCACGTTTAGAAAGTAGAAACCGTCACGCCATTTCGTCATTCACTTGAACTCGATATCTCTTTTTTCATTCCAAACAGCATAACTCCAATCACAAATGAAATAACATTAATATAAAAAATAAACTTTTAACAACATTCATGACATAAACAAATATTTAAATCCTGATGTGAAGTTCCGTACGGTTGGGTGAACACAATTATGAATTCAAAATCGTAATTGTATTCACTCAATTCCAATCATCAATTGATACTTTAACAAAACGATTAACACGATTAACGTTTAACGATTTAACATTAGGATTGAATGATGGTTGTATTTGGATATTATCAAACCCGTGCATTGCCGTCATCTGTCCACTTCCGCATTCGCGGCAGGTTCATAATTGTCATCAAAATCTAAACAGTATTTGTAGAATTTCAATAAAAGCCACATCACTGTTTATATCGGTAAATATTATTCTAAAGCGCGATGCTGCGCGCGCTAATGCTTACGCAAGGAGCAAGCGGACAACGCGGTTCATAAAAGAGTCTTTATTCAAAGTACTCAAACTGCAGCACTAAGCTGCTCAGGGCTGCGCGCCCCGTGTATATCGTGAGGCCACGCCTCTCTCCCTGGCGTGGCCCATCCCCACTTGGTGTGCGGGGTGATGTCACCACGTCAGTGCTTTCGTGTCCGCCACACGCGCCCCCCCAGAATCCCCGCGCACCTGAAGGGTCAGTTTGCGGGGCAAACGGATGACCCGGCCGAAGCGCCCCCTGGCGACTGGCGGCGTCTGGGATGCAGGGATGCCATCTGGGATGCCTCCGGCTGCAGGACCAGGGGGCGGCGTGGCGGCGGGGCTGGGCGGTGCCAGGGGTCCGCCTGCAGGGGGGCGGCCCCGACGCGGGGGTCGGGCCACTGGCGGTGGATGGTCCACGTCGAGGTGGGCCGGCTTGAGGCGGTCTACAGAAACGCGGTCAGGAGTACCGCCGATGTCCAGGGTGAAGTGCTTCGCCCCGGTCTCCAGCACGCGGAAAGGCCCGTCGTATGGGGGCCGCAGTGGTGTCCGGTGGGCATCGTGGCGGACAAAGATGTACTCCGCCGTGCGAAGCTCCGGGGCGACGTGCGTCAGTGGGTGCCCGTGGCATGCCGTTGGCACCGGGGCGAACCTCTGGGCAGTCTCTTGCAGAGCGGAGCGCTGCTGTGCCGCGGACCATGGTGCCGTGGAGTCGGGGAGGAACTCGCCCGGCACCCGCAGCGGTTGCCCGAAGACCAACTCCGCCGCGGATGCGCGCAGGTCCTCCTTGGGCGCCGTCCGGAGGCCCAGCAGGACCCAGGGGAGCCTGTCGACCCAGCCGCCGTCGCGGAGGGTGGCCCGGAGCGCGGCCTTCAATGAGCGGTGAAATCGCTCACACAGGCCGTTAGCCTGGGGGTGGTAGGCCGTGGTTCGGTGCAGCCGGACCTCGAGCCCCTGCGCGACCGCCCCCCAGAGCTCCGAGGTGAACTGGGGGCCGCGGTCGGACGAGATCACGTCGGGGTCACCATATAAAGCGCGATGCTGCGCGCGCTAATGCTTACGCAAGGAGCAAGCGGACAACGCGGTTCATAAAAGAGTCTTTATTCAAAGTACTCAAACTGCAGCACTAAGCTGCTCAGGGCTGCGTGCCCCGTGTATATCATGAGGCCATGCCTCTCTCCCTGGCGTGGCCCATCCCCACTTGGTGTGCGGGGTGATGTCACCACGTCAGTGCTTTCGTGTCCGCCACAATTCCATCATGTTTGGAAAAACTGGAAAATTGGAAAACTTGGAAAAATTTGAAAAACAATATAGCCTATTTTACTCCAGGGGTACCAGGAATACCCACCCAAAATATCGTTGCGATCGGTTGAGCCGTTTTTGCGGTACCTGCGAACGGACAGACGGACATTTGGTGAATTATAGTAAGATGTCCATGCTGTGGACAATTAGGTTCTTCTTGTATTGCAATTTTCGTGTATGGCCTTGTTTAGTAATAGGTGGTCTATTGGTCCCTACAATCCTCTCTTGCATCCCCTCTGTTCTGCCTCTAGGCCTCTTTGTTATGCTAGGTGGTGGTACATTGTGTCTGTGATGATTCCTGTTAAAAGTTTGTATGTTGTTGGTCGACAGGTTATTTGCCGGTATTTGTGGGGTATTTGGGTCTCTTCAGATTTTGGGATGAGGAAGTTGTTGCCTTCTGTGAACCATTCATCCATTTCCTGATCCCCTTGGATAAGTTCAATGAATGCTCGAGCATAGTGAACGTGCATAGCATGTGTGTGTGTGTGTGTGTGTGTGTGTCATGCTTTTGTGTCTTTTAATTACGTACGTCAATTAATTAATTACAAACTGTTGTAAAGTACCTTTTAGCCCTTTAAACTGCTGAGACCCTTTGGCTTTTGAAGACCTTTTACGATTCCCAAGGACGACCCAAAAGTCCCCAAGGACCCAAAAAACCCACCCCCACCCCTCACCCCACCCCTCCGAGTACAGCAGGCAGGTATGCTACAAGGTGAGGATGAAAATGTGGTCCAACGGACCCATCAGTACATCAAAATGTGGCAGATAATGATTCTTTGGATAAATCACAACACTCCAGGCATGATTATTCCTTCCACAATTGATGGTCGACATTGTTGCTTCCTCTTTGAAAACCTTGTTCTGATAGCTCTTAGAAACTGCAGTTTAGACTGTCTGACTTGTCTAATCTTGAAGCAATGAGTGCATGGAAAAGGCCGAAAACACCAAATGTCACTCCCCAAATCCTTATTTACTGAAGTACCAGATTACGATAACTACAACAGAACCTTCATTACAAGACCTTGATGCTTCATTTGACAAACGTTCACAGTGAGTTGTTTTTAATGTATGCCTAATTACTTCTCTAACGTGATTAGTGAGGAATCTTTTATGTATCGAAAACGAGAGCGGTTGCGATTATTTATGAAAAATCACTGTGTTTTAGTCATGACAATTATTTTAGTAAAGCAAGGACAACCTTAGGATTTTGATTTTTTTAAAGTATGTTGTCCAGTCTTCAGGTTCACCAAGTACAATAGCCCATGTATTAGTGGTGCTGGAGATATGTCTTTAAAAATGGCCGAATTGCCAAAAAAACGGCTTTTTGGACCCCGGTAGCAAACTGAAACACCCCACAGCGCTGTGTTCGACGGATATTTCATGGAGAACTTTTTACCCAGAGTCCACCAAAAAGTTGTCTATACATGTGCGAAATTTCAAGTTGCGCCTCAGACATGGAACGAAAACCGATTTCTAGCTGCTTTTTCCACCTGCTGCACATGGCCTATTGGGTGGATTCAAAATGACGTTTTAGAACAAGCAGTAAAGTGTAAATAGAGGGAGTTTGCTTAGGATGACGTATGGACACAATAAATTAGGAAACAAACAGTAAAACGTGTTAAATGGAACCTTCTGTGCACACCAACCCAGGGTCATGTACACAGCTACCCGGGGTCTATATACACACCAACCCGGGGTCTATGTACATACCAACCCGGGGTCTATGTACACAGCTACCCGGGGTCATGTACACAGCTACCCGGGGTCAATGTACACACCAACCCGGGGTCAATATACACACCAACCCGGGGTCAATGTACACACCAACCTGGGATTCATGTACACACCAACCCGGGATCCATGTACACACCAACCCGGGATCCATGTACACACCAATCCGGGATCCATGTACACACCAATCCGGGATCCATGTACACACCAACCCGGGGTCCATGTACACACCAAGTCACCAACCCGGGTCCATAGACACACCAACTGATTCCCTTGGTGTGTTTGTTGGTTTGTGTGTTTGTTGGTGTGTTTGTGTGTATGTTTCCGTGTGTGTTTGTGTGTGTGTTTGTTTGTGTGTGTGTTTGTTTGTGTGTTTGTTGGTGTGTTTGTCGGGGTGTTTGTTTGTTTGTTAGTGTGTTTGTTTGTGTGTGTGTTTGTCTTTGTGTAATTGTGTATGTTAGTGTTTGTTTGTGTGTTGTCTGTGTGTTTGTTTGTGTGTCTCTGTGCCGCCAACCCACAGGTAAAAGGTGACCACCATGAGGCCAATAACTCCATAGCCTTTCAATGTCCACCACGCCCCGTAACATTTCCCCCGGGAAAAGCTCACTCAGCCAGGAAGCGCAGGGTAGTAAATAATACTATATTGATACCAACTTACATGTAAAAACGAACTTTCACATTCACTTTTACTCTGTTTTACCATCAATGGAAAAACATGTGTATGTGGGCTTTTATTTTGTTTGTTAATAATTTAATAATCGTTTTGTGAATGAATAGTTTTGTGTGTCTATAATTTCACTGATACAGTAATTTTGTGGCCTCGCTAATACCAAAGCGTCCACACACAAAGCACAGTTAAAGTTGGCTGAAAACCAACATTTTTGGGCCACAGGCCTGAGAAAGCCGCAGTGTACCAATGGGGAAGTGGGTGGAACCAGGGCTGATGGGAAGGCCTGCCTATGACTCAGGGTTGGTGGAGTCAGCAACCACAGACGTGGCAGTCCTTGTGCCTTGGGCATGGAGTGGGGGATGTGATGTTATTTTTAGCAAGGAACAGTTTTGTTGCTCCAGAGTGGTTCAAAAAATAATTTTACTTGGAAGTGAGAAAAGTAGAGGAAGGAAAAAATAAAAGCAGAATACAATGGTGGAAGGTGAAGATTTGTTGATGATGTGTGTATATGTATGTATGTATATATATATATTGATATATTGATATATTGATATATTGATATATTGATATATTGATATATTGATATATTGATATATTGATATACAGTCACGTGAAAAAGTAAGTACACCCTATGTAAAGTTTTGACTTTTTCAACATATTTCAACATAGTTATTTGATCTTCATTTCAAAAATATTGATAGATAAAGGTGATATAATATAACAAATATCATGAAACATTTACATTTTGTATTCCATTGTATAATTTAAATAAACATAAATGAAAATTTCGCATGTGGAAAAAGTAAGTACACCCCTGGCTCTAATAGGTGGTATTGCCCCCTTTGGCAGAAACAACCTCAAGTCGGCTTTTCTTATAACTGTCTACCAATCTCTGACATCGACTGGGAGAAATTTTTGCCCATTCCTCCATGCAGAATTCTTTCAGCTGTGCGATGTTTGAGGGGTTTCTTGCATGCACAGCTCGTTTCAAATCCCCCCACAACATCTCGATGGGATTTAGATCTGGGCTTTGACTTGGCCATTCCAGAACCCTCCATTTCTTTCTTTTCAGCCATTCCTTCGTGGATTTACTGGTATGTTTAGGGTCATTGTCATGTTGCAAGGTCCACCTTCGGTTGAGCTTCAACTTTCCGACAGATGGCCTCACATTATCCTCAAGCACCCTCTGGTACAATGAAGAATTCATAGTGGATTATATGATGGTGAGCTGCCCAGGCCCTGATTCAGCAAAGCTGCCCCAAACAATAATATTTCCACCACCATGCTTTACAGTTGGTATCAGGTTCTTGTGGTCAAATGCTGTCTTTGGTTTTCGCCAAACATGTCTTCTGGTACTGTGGCCAAATAGCTCTACCTATGACTCATCTGTCCAGAGCACATTGTTCCAGAAGTGCTGGTCTTTGCCAAGGTGTTCATTGGAAAACTTTAGTCTTGCCCTGATGTTCTTTCTGGACAGCAATGGTTTCCTCCTGGCACACCTCCCATGTAGATGAAATTTGTGCAGCCTATTTCTAATGGTAGACTCGTGCACTTTGACATCAACAGTGGCAAGAGCTACCTGTAGGTCCTGTGATGACATTCTGGGGTTCTTAGAGACTTTTCAGCATCTTGCGGTCTGCTCTCGGGCTGAACTTGCTGGGGCGGCCTGGCCTGAACAAGTTGGCAGTTGTTTGGAATCTTCTCCACTTGTAGATGATCTTCCGGACAGTCGAATGATTGATTTCAAATTGTTTGGAGATCTTTTTTAATCCCTTCCCAGACTCGTAGGCATCTATAACCTTCTTTCTGAAGGCCTCAGAGAGCTCTTTTGATCTAGGCATGGTGACGCCGCACACTTCAACAAAAAAGAGCAAACTAAACTAAATGTCTGAGGTTTAAATAAGACAGGTTCCTCCAAGATCTTCTCTAACGATGTTCTAATCATTTGCACCTGAGCTGGTGCACCTGATTCTAATTTTAGGTGTTTGAAGTAGTGATAAATGTAGGAGTGTACTTACTTTTTCCACATGCGAAATTTGCATTTATATTTTTTTCAATTATACAATGGACTACAAAATGTAAATGTTTCATGATATTTGTTATATTATATCACCTTTATCTATCAATATTTTTGAAATGAAGATCAAATAACTATGTTGAAATATGTTGAAAAAGTCAAAACTTTACATGGGGTGTACTTACTTTTTCACGTGACTGTATATTGATATATATATATATATATATATACTGTATATATATGCACCCCCTCCATCCGGACCAAATTCAGATCCTGGAGGGACAGGGCCTTCTCCATCGCTGCTCCCCCCCTCTGGAACTCACTACCTCACACCATCAGAGACTCCTCCTCACTCACCACATTCAAAACATCACTAAAGACCCACCTGTTCAACACTGCATTCAACATTCAACCCACAGCATTTAACCCCTGGCTATCTCTTCTCCTTCTCCCTCCTTTTGCTTTAAATATTTCCCGAATTGATTCTTGTCTTTTTGCAATTGTTGTTTTCATGTATTGTTATGCATTATGTTTTCCACTCTGTCAAAGCGCCTTTGGGCTTCTGGAAAAGCGCTATACAAAATAAATGAATTATTATTATTATTATTATTATATATACTAGGGCATGCCCGTACTATATATATATCTAAAATTATATCCCCCCCCCCTCTATTTACATGAAATGGTTTGGTGCAAAGCGAACGGCTTGCGAGTACGGTGACAATCCCCCCCCTCTATTTACATGAAATGGTTTGGTCCAAAGCGAACGGCTTGCGAGTACGGTGACAATCCCCCCCCCCCCCTCTATTTACATGAAATGGTTTGGTCCAAAGCGAACGGCTTGCGGAGTTTGGTAAAGAAATCGCCATAGCGTGCACAAACGCGCAGGAAAGCGAAAGAATCGCAAATTAGTTTTAATTAGTTTTAAAACATAGTTTAACGCCAACATAGTTTGCCAACGTGAAATAAATGAATACGCTCTCAAATGTGCCGTCCGAGGCAGAGTCTGTTCGGCACGTTCGGCACACGTGATAGCTCGCTGCTCTCTGATTGGTTGAATCGTTTTTTGGACATAGCTCGGTAACTACTTGTCCGATTAATATGAAACCTTGAAAAGGCACATCCTCGGGTCCCCAGCAATATACCTGGCAAGTTTAAAGTATATCGGACCCGTGGTTGTCGAGAAACAGCGGTCACAGACATAAAAACATACAAACATACACACAGAGATTACTGGAATTATAGATAGATATATATATATATATATATTGATATATATTGATATATATATATATATATATATTGATATATATATTGATATATATTGATATATATATTGATATATTGATATATATATTGATATATTGATATATATATTGATATATTGATATATATATTGATATATTGATATATATATATATATATATATATATATATATATATATATATATATATATATATATATATATATATATATGTGTATATACAGACTTGGCATTTAATATGGAATTTTTTTTTTTTCTTGACTTGGGTTTACTTTCTGAACTCAGTATATCAATCTGGTGAGTTTCTTTTACGCTTCGGTGATGTCTTTTTTGAAAGAACCATGTCACTGATTGTCTTTCGCAGCAAGAAGTCAATAACAGGATTATATCACAGGTGGCGAGACAAAATGTAAGGACAGGTACATTTGACGATTGGGTTCACAATCGGGTATATAAGGGTTGTTGCGTTCTGCATTAGTGGAAAACAACTGCTGCACATCTACAAGAGTTATTGCCGCTTCCTCTGGAGATGGTCCGTCAACTTGACAATGCTGTTTGTCATGGAGTGGTGGCTTTACCAAATTCTGGCATGAAACAGCATGCTATTGCTCGGCAGTATGGCATCACTCAAGGTCAGGTGTCAAAGATCCTGAAACGAATTGCTCAGAGGGGTGTCCCTACTCCAATACCGAGGCCAGGACGTCCACGCCGAACCACAAGGAGAGATGATCGCCAGCTGCACCGCTTAGTCTGCAATGGCCGTACCAAGTCAGCTAATCGGCTTAGGGCTGAGTGGCAGCAACTGACAAATGTGCCTGTATCCAGAAGGCGAGTCAACCAACGACTGGTTCAAGCAGGCTATCGTGCCAGGCGTCCCCTGAGAAAGCCACACCTGACCAGACAACACAGCCAGCGCCGATTGCAGTGGGCCAGAGAGCACCGTCAATGGCAGCCAGGAGACTGGAATCACGTGACCTTCAGTGACTAGTCTACATTTCTGGTCTATCGTCAAGATGGCCGCGTCCGAGTGCGCAGACAAGTGCATGAAGCCCACAACGAAGATTGTATAGTGCCAAGAGTCCAAGCTGGAGGTGGTGGGGTGACCGTTTGGGCTGCTTTTCATGCAGGGGGCAAAACTGACCTGGTTGTTCTGAATGGAAACCTGAACCAGTTCAAGTACAGGGTCATTCTGGAAGAAACATTGCTTCCATTTGCTCGTGCAGCCTTTCGAGGAAACTTTGTCTTCCAAGATGACAATGCACGGCCTCATCGTGCTCGCATGATCCAACACTTTCTTGCTGACCGTGGTGTAGAGCATATGGAGTGGCCTGCCATGTCCCCGGATATGTATCCGATAGAGAAGTTGTGGGCAGAATTAACGCGTCAAATCGACAACTTGGACCAGCAGCCTACCTCTGTGCGTGAATTGCAGCAGATTATTGTCACTGCATGGCAAGCGATTCCTGTCCAAACCTTGGCAAATCTCGTGAACAGCATGCCTCGACGTGTACGTGCTCTCCTGAATGCTCGTGGGGGTTACACGCAGTACTGAACTGTAATTTTACTGTCCGTAATCCCAGTCATAATTTAGCTTTTGTTTTTGTTGAAAAAAAATTTGCCTAATGTGCAAAATCAAGAGATACTTCTGGAAAACGTACAGAAGTTTAACACAGTACTGTCCGTGAATTGAGTTTGATATCAGTTTTCATCACTTTCAAGGATCAATTTATTTGCTTCGAAATGTCAAATGTGGTTTTTGTTTCTTTTAAAGGTCACATTAACAAAATCTAGAATAATTTAAACATAATTCCAATGAACTTTTGGTTCTATGTCATCTTGAAAAGTAAGTTCACCCCCACAAAAAAAATATTCCATATTAAATGCCAAGTCTGTATATATTGATATATATATATATATATATATATTGATATATATATATATATATTGATATATATTGAAATATATATATTGATATATATATTGATATATATTGATATATATTGATATATATTGATATATATATATATTGATATATATTGATATATATTGTTGCAGTTCTGTGTTTTTGCAATAAAGGTTAATTTTCCCCCTCATAGTTAGTCACACTACAACACATAGCCTCGCGATAGTTCAGTTATTTCATAGTAAATGTAAGCATAGTCCTTTTCCTGTGTTAGTTTTGCGTTGAGTAGAATAATGAGAGTTAGGTCCCCTTCCAATACTTTATGCCGCCTCGTTGCTTTAGTTTTGGCGCAAATTACCACGAGGCCGGCCTGACAAGTCGAGGCAAGCCGAAGGAAGGCGGAACAGGAGAAGTGGGAGTGACCGGCAAGCATGAGCCGCCAATCAGGGCTCGAGGGGAGTGGCTTGGCACTGCAGCAAAAGGCGTGGTTTGGAACATTCGAGGCAGGCCAGCGCGTGGCAATATAACCCTGTGCCCAAAAAGCCCCCACCTCAGTTATGGGGAGAGGCGCTTGAGAGTTCTCAGTTATGGGGAGAGGCGCTTGAGAGTTCTCAGTTATGGGGAGAGGCACTTGAGAGTTCTCAGTTCTGAGGAGAGGTGCGCTGAACAAGTGAGAGTTTTTGAGGAGGACCTGCGCTGAGTGATGAGCTTGAGTTATCAGTTCGAAGCACTGTGTTGAATTGAGTTACAAGTTAAATGCTCAGTTGAGCTTGAAGCAGATCCTCTGTTGAGTTACGGGGGTGAAAGCGCGCCGTTCTATAAATCGCGCTGTGGGGGACCGCCGTGCCGGGCGAGAGACGCGCATATCTTCCAGCCTGCCTTTGTTCGAGATACGTGCCGCAAGAATCCCTCCCGCCTGCCTGCCTGCCTGCCTTCGTCGGGGGACGTGCTGTGACTGGCAGAGGGCCACGCCGGGCGAGCTGTTCCTGAACAACAACGCCGGCACGTTCAGCGCAGGAACCATCCTTCCTTCATTCCCCCTATGAGTGTGAACGGGCCCATTGTCTGGGGAATAAGTTAAGACTGCTTAAGTGCCTGCTCTGTGTCTCTTTGCCTTGTATAGCTGTAAATAAACCTGTGTTCTTCCTTCTATTTGATCGTTCCCATCATTTCCATCTATTGACTAAGCGTGGTACGAATTATATCGCTCTAATCGGGTTCCAAAAATAAGGTAACTGCACAGAACACGTGGTATGCCATCCGCTCGGACGTACTCAAATTACGCATGGTTCGTGCGAGACTTGATCCCCGCTTCCGCGGCGGCGTGGGTACTTAGGTACGTGCGAACATTGTCCCGAAACCCTGTCCTGCGTCTGACCGAAAGAGGCGACTCAAGTCTCGCAGTTGCGAAGACCCAAGGAGTACAAGCGATCCTCCGCGCAGTGTTCTTATCATCCGACGCTGGTGTGCTGTTCTCTCCTCGTCTGCCGATCATCTGCCGATCCTCTCGAAATAGTCCGCGGCGGCGCTTTTATTGCAAGCCTCGCGTATCAAGCCGCGTCCGCTTCGCTCCGCCTACTCGTGAACACGCCTCGGCCCGGATTGGTAGTAAGGGAAACATATGAAAATCTGTTAACTAAATTGTTACCAAAAAATTTCTTCACCAATATGTTTGTAAAGGTGTGTAATAACATGTGTTAAAATGTTGAAGGTCAACTCCCGTGGGAAACCGAGAAAAAAAGCTGTTGAATTCGGGTACCGAAAAATTATTTTCGAGAATTTTTATTTTTTTAAATCGGCCCTTAAGTAACTTATGAGGGGTCAAATAAGGGTTTTTCATGATTCTGAGTTGATTGTTAACATTTATATTTCACCACAGACACTCCTTTGTGGAAAAATAAGTGTGTCTTTTTACTAAAATACTAAATAAGTACTAAAATAAATTTAAGTGTCTTTGTGGAAGATGGGAGCCAGACACTCAGACCCAGTAGTGCCAGTGTTTGAGCAAAGGTTTGAAGAAACCTTCAAACGACTCGCAAAAGGAGGAAGAACACCTGCACTCTGGGTGGAGTACCACCACATGGTAGATGTGATCAAGGTCTTTATCAGAACCGAGCGACTTGCAGACCACAATGGGCATCTGTCCTGCATTGTTACCAAGATGCTTCACATCTTTGCCGCTGCAGGCCATCATCAGTATGCCAAGGGCGCACGGCTGTACTGTCAACTCATGAAGGAACTAGAAACTTTGCCTGCTTACAAAGACACCTTAGAACGTCTCACTGCCCACGGGAACCACGTTGTCCGTTACTCAAGTCATGAGTGGTCCGGCACATGGTGTGACATTTGCATTGAGCAGACATTAATGAAGGCAGCCAAGTCACAAGGTGGACTGAGCAGAGGAAGAATGAGAAACAGTTTTTCTGGCCACAAATGCTGGGTGCTCACCCTCAGTCACCTGTCTGATGTCAACCGGCGGATGGAGGAGGACGTCAGTAAACATGTTCCAGTCCACAGAGACCTTGCCAAGACACAGATGAAGCGAGATGCAGAGGCAGTTGAACTTGTCCTAAAATGGTTTGAGGAGATCAAGCCATTCGACAACGATAGAGACAAGGAGTTGCTCGTGTCTTTCTCAACAGGATTCACAAGCACTGGAGATGACGCAGTCAATGCTGAGAGAGCAGCTGAAGTTGGGATGGAGATGCAGATCAAGCTGGATGGACAGTCAGTGACGTCGACCATGGATGTCAAGTCAAAGATAAAAGCCCTGTCATCACTAAGAAAATTTCCCTTGGTCAACGAGAAAAAGATTCACCTTGACTCACTAAAGTTGTTCAACCGACTGATCATTTTCGCCCAGCGGGATATGACAGTTGAGACAAGCTTACAGTATGAGCTGACTCCCTTCCCATTGTCCCTGTTCAGCAACAAAGATCAGAAGATGAACAAGGCAAACAAGGCAGACTTTTCAAATACAAGCCTGAAGGCGTTAACTGATCCACTTGACTTGACTAACCAACCCTGCTGCACCCTCGTAATTGATGGCGGATGGCTTGTCTACATGGTGAAGTGGGAACAACGTCAGACCTGGCAGGAGATCGCCAACAGTTACCTGAGCTACGTGCAGTATCTGGGCCGCTGCTCCCAGAAGATCATTGTGGTCTTTGATGGCTACAGCAGATCACCAAAAGATCACGACCACATCCGGCGTACCAATAATTCCTGCTGTAATCTCCAGATTCGACCGGATATGTCCAACTGGACCCCAAGAGCAAAGTTTCTGGACAACATTTACCATGGACGAGATACTACATTGGGTGAAATTCGGTACAACATGTTCTCAAGGAAGGCAGCGGCAGGAGTGATCAAACCAGAGACTCTACCTCCAACAGAGGGTGCAGCTGCACAACATTCACTCCATGCCTACCTGCAGACCCGGGACTGGATCCTTCTACAGAGCATGTCTCTGAACCACAGTGACTATGGATGGACAATAGGTGTGCATGGGTATGAGCCAGTTCCAACACTGGACCCCACGGCTCCTGAGGAGCTATTGCAGTTCACGAGCTGTAATTGTCATGGAGATTGCAGCAACCGGCGATGCAGCTGCAAGAAGAATGGGGTCACGTGCATCTCGGCCTGTGGAGTCTGTAATGGCATTACATGCAGAAACTGCAGTCATGATGTTGTTGAGTCTGAAGAAGACATAGACAATGACTGTTGAAACTTCTGACATGGTGAATGAGAAATAACTCTTGAGTATTATATATGTATGTGAAATAAAAGCTACTTTGTGTGTAAATGTAAAAGTGAAAATATAAATGTTAACAATCAACTCAGAATCATGAAAAACCCTTATTTGACCCCTCATAAGTTACTTAAGGGCCGATTAAAAAAAAAAAAAAATTCTCGAAAATATTTTTCGGTACCCGAATTCAACAGCTTTTTTTCTGGGTTTCCCACGGGAGTTGAACTTCAACATTTTAACACATGTTATTACACACCTTTACAAACATATTGGTGAAGAAATTTTTTTGGTAACAATTTAGTTAACAGATTTGTGAAATATCTCATAAAATGCCCTTACTATGGTCGCGAGGGTTCATTGGTACCTCCCCTCGTGACGCGTTGATGGGGCCACGCCTATGTTCCTGGCCGCGCCTCCCTTCTTCTGCCACGTGGCTTATGGTGGCGAGCAGGAACAAACCAAAAGGCAGCGAACGCTGAGGCGGCTGCGGCTGGTAGAGTAGTGCAATATGGAGGGCAGATTAAACCGCAAAATGAATGGAATGGGAATTTGAGAAGGGGCCTAGGTTATTTGATTAATACAACGCAGATTCAACTATTGGAAACAGATCCTTACCTGAAACACATACTAATGGAATAACTAAAGAAGAAGCCTATGGTGTGCTACGTGTTGCTCGTGGCCTAACTAGGGTGTGACCTTCGACCTTTACACCAAAAATGGGAATATTTACAGGGGATTATTTATAAGGGAATATTACAGATATTTACAACGTGGAGGGTTCTAAAAACCACAACACTGCACCCTCATTACCTCCAGGGCCGTCCCGGCCCAAAAGAACTTTAACTTAGTGTGACACTTAGGTGTGGTAACCCTCTACTATTAACTTCACCCTGAGTGCGACATTTTTAAAAACAACTAAGTATGTACCGCCTGCTACGTTGCATTCTATCTAACAGATTCACACCCACAGGATAACCGAATCACAGAATTAATTCTCAAAACTACACATTGACGGTGGGGAGCATTATTTACAAAGACACTACTTGGTATTTACAACGCGAACCCAGGACCTGTCTTTTGGGAAACAACAGAAGATGGTTTGATAAGAGGAAAGCATACACTGCACTGCACCGATACCACCAGCACCAATAAGTACCAAAAGCACCAAAGCACCAAAATGCACAGTCAGCACCATCCAGTGCACAGTCATCACATTTCAATTATTATTAAAGGATGACGTCTTCTTCTTCTCTGCTGGGCCGATGGTTTTGGACGACTTCTTCGCTTGCGGCCTATTTAAAATCTAAAAAGAAGGCACAAAACGCGTCCTTTTCTTTAATTATGGCCAGCAGGGGCCAACTAAGGATGGTCCACCTGCATGGCTTAGGTGCCACCTCAACCGTGGTCCGCAAGCAAGATTCCCAGCAGCGATGCCAGGCCCCAAAACGTGGGGTCCATGAGTGGTGCTCGGCCACAGACATGTGGTCCATATGGTGGTGCTCGGCCACAACAACGTGCGGTCCATAAGTGTGGTACCGGTCCAGGCAGGCAGCAGCGAGGGTGCGGGCACACAACTGCGGGCACCTGCACACTTTCCCCTCAGCACACAAAGACCACGGTCCATGAGTGGGGAAGGAAGACAAACCAGGGTTAGCGGGGTGCAAGGGCACAAGTGTACACATCAACACAAGGTAATGCAGAGGTGAGGTGCGCAGGAGAGTGAGCAGAGAAAGCTCGTCCCTACCGTACGTCTCCCCCCCTGTCACCTAATCTACCCTTGCCCTTACCCCGTATTTACACAATTTTACAAATTCATCGCTACGTCTTGTCTTCCCCATATCTCCCCTCTATACCAAATTCGTCATCAATCCCAATTTCTCATTAATCCCTCTATTCCGAATTTACCATCAATCCCTCATAAGGAGGAAGAGATGGAACAATGAGCACAATGTCACCCCCACGTCATGATGCGTCTTACATACCAGAGATTTGCAAAAAACGGTGGTGTGGAGTCCTGTCACCTTGGTGAGTGGATGCGGATGGTGCGAAGAGACTTCCAATCCTAACTATACTCTAAATGACTTTAACACACTTTACACTACCCGGGGTCTTTCCCTGCAAAACCATTGGCCATCTTACTCGATGTGGTTCTAAAAACCGAACTCCCATTGACCAAACTGTGGTGCTCACCAATTTGGGGTGTCACTCCCCCCGACTCTACTCCCTGTGCCCTCGCACAATTTCCGGGCTAAGTTGTGTGGCGCTCCCAGCAGGTCCGCTCACCTGCACACCTCCGCCACTGTAGTTGCCTCCCGAGCTTATCTGCTCCTTACCCTAACCTACCTGGGGAAGGCCCTCTGGCGCTCTCACCCCACTACCGCCCTCTCTGGCGTCAGGCTACCCGGGTCCGTCCTCCGGATCCTCGGGCCCCATTGAACTCTACTGGCTCCCAGAGCCTACCTGCGGCCTCACCTGGCCGACATACTAACAGTGGCAGAGTGCCCATTTAATCTTTCTCACTAACAGGCCACACGCCCAGCCATTCCACTTTACTCATGCACCACTCACAACACTCCTGTGCAACTACCCGCACCACAGATGCCAATATCCAACCACAATTTACCTACTCCCTCTACCTACTTTTAAACTACCCTCCCCGGGTACTCGTGAAGGGGTCCATCCTCCCCATCCACTCCTTTCGCACCAACCACTCCACTCCACATATTCCACACTACTCACTCCCCACCATCCATTCCATACTCCATTTATTCCAGACCATTTATTCCATGCTCCATGTATTCCATACCAGCTATTCCACACAACCAGTCTCCATACACCTGTACTTGCAAACCTTGTGCCCACACACCTGGTGGCACTTGCACACCTAGTGGCACCTGCACACCTGGTGGCACTTACACCCTCCTTCCCTCCAGGCGCATTCACTCAATACAATACACTCAACTCAATGCACAACCTTTCACAATACTCTGCTCGATACACTTTCACTTCTCCAAACCATTGCCTCTCAATTCCTTGTTTCATCACCCTCACCACAAACACATAGCATCATCTAAGCTGACTACTCCCTTCTAAGATTCGTGCTTCCCAGTCGCCCCTTATACTATTGCACTCCCTCGTCATTATAATCCACTAATCCGCTACGTCCCCTCTACAGGTATGATGTCGCTACTTAAAACTACAGTTACCTATGGTCATCTTTCTAAATCCCGATACATTATCCAAGCCCTCCCTGGCTAGGTTCTCACCGCCATACCCCATAAATCTATAGCTCCTTTGCCCCCCAACGTGAGGTGAATGGTAAAGATACCACCCCCCGACACTGGGTATCAATTTCCAAGCCAAAACACTCTCATCATCACAGTCCATTAAACTTGGGCCTCTCAGTATGTCAATGCATTTTCAAAGCTCGGCTTCGCAAAGCCCAGCAATGAATACGGGTGGTTTGTCGCCTGCAGGTTGGGTCCGTCCGGCACTCGATTCAGGGGAGGAGGTTTACTCGGGCCAAGGTTCAAGGCACCATCCCGGCGCGACGCCTTGCTCTCCCAAGTGCGATGGCCCATCCTTGCCCGGGTGGAGCGACCGCCACCACAAGGGGGCGCGGTTCCGACCCCTCCTACCTCCCCTCGAACCGGGCCGGTCGCTTTGCCTGGCAAAGCGTGGACTCGACCATGCAGGGCGGGGCCCGGCCCGAATCGTGCACGACGCTCCGAATAGGAGCGACGCGACACAGATCCCGCTGGTTTTTTTTTTTTTTTTTTTTTGGATACAAGATCGAGGCTCGTGAAAGAGCTAACATTCATCACACAAAAAGACAAACCGACACACAAAACACACAAAAAACACACACACACACAAACACACAAAAAACAAAAGGGAGCAGCAGACAAGATGGGGAGAGAGGGGGAAGGACACAAACACAACATTTGAGAGCAGGGACATCGGGAGGACTTGGGGGGAGGTGGGAGAGGAATAAAACATATGAACACTGCAAGGACTCTGGGGTGAATTACCGGGGGTAGAAAAGATCAAGGTTTTCGATGGGGGAAGATAAGAAATGGTGGTGAACAGCTGTTTTAAAGACCTGGAGGGAGGAGTGGGATTGAAGGGAGTGGGGGAGTTTGTTCCAGAGGCGGGAGAAAAGGGGAATGAAAGAGTGAAGGTGAGCAGAGAGCCTAGACTTTGGCAGTTTAACCATAAGAGGGTTGCAGGCAGATCTTGTGCGACCTGAAGGAATATTGGGGGGACAGAGCACAGAGAGAGCTGGGGGAGCAAGGCCGGAGAGGAGTCGGTAGAAGACAGAAAGACCACCAACCTGCCTGCGGTGAGTGAGTGAAAGGCCCTCGGAGTTGACTACATCGCAGGAGATTCCAATGATTCTGAAAGCTTTGGCCTCAACAGCGTGAAGCCGAGCAAGGTGTGAGGCAGGAGCACCAGCCCAGAGGGGGGAACAGTATTCCATTGAGCTGCGGATGAAAGCCTTGTATGTGGTGAGGAGCTCAGGTGTGCAAAGGAAGGACTTCACACGACGGAGGATGCCCAGTCGGCGACTGGCTTTGGAGGCCAGCTTGGAAATGTGGTTTTCCCAAGAAAGATCACGGCAGATAGTGAGACCCAAAAGCTTGAGCGACAGAACTTCTTGGAGAGGATTGTTGAGAAAGTAGATGGGAGGGTTGTCCAGTCGGTCCTTTCGGAGAGACATTGTAAGAGTGTGAGATTTGTCAGGATTGAAAGACATGTTCCACTTGTTTGACCAGTCTGTGATTTTGTCCAGGTCTGCAGAGAGTGAGGAGGCTGCAGACTGCCGATCTGAGGGATGAGGAATGGAGCGACAGAGAGTGGAGTCGTCAGCAAAGAGATAGAGAGGATTTTCAAGAGAGTCAGAGAGATCATTGATGAAGACCAGAAAAAGCACAGGGCCCAGAACACTACCTTGGGGAACTCCAGCCTGAACAGGAAGAGGAGATGAGAGAAACCCATTCAGGGCCACACGTTGACTACGACCAGAGAGGAAGTCCGCCAGCCATGCGTGGAGATTTCCATGGATACCAACGGAGGAGGGTTTGGTGAGCAGAGCAGGGTGCCAGACCGTATCGAAGGCACGTGAAATGTCAAGGGAGACAGCTCTAATTTCCTGTTTGGCGTTGAGGACCTCCATCCATTGTTGAGAAAGCAGAAGCAGCATGTCCAGAGTAGAGTGACCAGGTCTGAAACCAAATTGATGATCAGAGATCAAGCCATTGGAGAAGAGGAAAGATTTAATATCTGAAGCAATGATGGATTCCATGACTTTGCTGATAATTGGGAGAAGGCTGATTGGTCTGTAGTTGCTGGGATCTGTTTTTGCACCTTTTTTGTGCAAAGCGGTGATGTTGGCTGATTTCCAAGCAGATGGCAGATGACCTTGAGCAAAAGAGAGGGTGAAGAGAATAGAAAGAGGGAGTGAAAGAGCAGAAGAACATGATTTTAGGACCCGTGGGCTGATGCCGTCAGGACCAGTTGCAGAATCAGAGTCGAGGGTTGACAGAAACTTTTCCACCTTGTCAGGAGGAAAGGACACAGAGTCCAGGAGCAGCTGGGTCCGACTGGGTATGGTGGGTACAGAGAGGGATGGGTTTGGGACACAAGAAATGTGAGCCCGCGGTCGTCGAGCTGAATAAAGAAAAAGAAATAATCGAAATTGGGTTGGAAGAGACGCCAGACTTAGAGGTAAAGCACTCGCGGGGTGAAGAAATGGTTCCCGCATCACACACCGCCCGGCACGGACCGGGAGCTCGCGTCGGCTATCCGTCGGCCTAAACGCTGCCCCGGTCAACGTCGATGCTTTACTCGCATGCTCACACGCATACGCAACCCCTTTTACACTCTCCAAACCCGGCGCTCCAATGCCGCTTGTACATCCCACACACTTTGTCGCAGAACTCGCTCGTGCATACCCCTTTCTCACGCACTCTGTTATGCACCACTCCTCTTGCGCACCTTCTTGCGCACTCATCCTACTCGCACACTCCATTGCACACCACTCCTCTGTTACGTACTCCATAACACTCACGGGTGTGTACCTCTGCACATACCCACTGACGCGCTCCGATGTGCCCTTCCGCACACGCGCCACAACCAACTCAGGTGTGCGTTCTCGCACACCCGCCACAACCAACTCACTCTCCGTGTCACTCT
This sequence comes from Myxine glutinosa, assembly GCF_964187855.1. Classification (NCBI taxonomy): domain Eukaryota; kingdom Metazoa; phylum Chordata; class Myxini; order Myxiniformes; family Myxinidae; genus Myxine; species Myxine glutinosa. The sequence continues at coordinate 97,685,041 of NC_136262.1, read as the reverse complement.
CATCACACATACACTCCGACATGCATTCTCCCTCGCTCTCGGTTTCATTTCCATACTCTGTATCGCTCTCACTCTTCGACGCACACTTTTTCCTCACACGCGTGCCATTTTCTCTCACACAGCGCACCACGGACCTCCCACAAACGCCCGGGTTACGCTGGAATCCCAAGCGCGCGAACATTCCTTTCGCGACAAACACTTTCCTGCAAAACCTCCCCGCACAATATACAGCCCGACTCACCTGGGCGCTTCTTCCTCCTCGCTCCAACACCACCTGCAAATCTTTATAAGGATTAGCAAGTATGGCATCACGATGCGAATCCAGACTTTGCACATTATCCATTTCTTCACCCCGCGAGTGCTTTACCTCTAAGTCTGGCGTCTCTTCCAACCCAATTTCGATTATTTCTTTTTCTTTATTCAGCTCGACAACCGCGGGCTCACATTAATTTGCCTTGTCCAATTCGGCGGCCGTCGGGTTTTTCACACCCCGAGTCGCGATTTCTATCCCGGTCCACCCAGCTTCGCTTTGCTCACCTTCGCTCAACCCACGCTCCTAGAGTCGCGTTACCTCGCTGCGTACCGATGTGCCTCTCCCGCTCGCCATGCGGTCTATGTTCTCCCCACATTTTTGTATGCGGTCACCCATTCTGTCCCCAAATTTACTTATTTGCTCACTCATTCCGTTTTCCATGTCCCGGTTGAATTTGCCTATTTCCTCTTTCAGTATCGCGGTGAATTGCGTCATGAATAACTGCATTTCTTCAGCACTCATTTGCACAACGGGGTTGGCCCCCGCTGCCACGTGCGAGGCGCCGCCATCTTGTGCACCTGCAACCCCCACGACCGCACCTTCTTCAACCTCCTCCTCTATCTCCCCATCTTCTCCCTGGGGTCCTGGGTCGACTCTACCCCCTCATCTATCTCCCCCACCTCCTTGACTATCCATGGCACGACTGAATTTGGATGTTATACAAAATTTTGGCCGCTCGTAATTTTGACCAAATTTTTTCCGATGGATTAAAATTTGGTTCGGGCTTCAAATCCCACTCCCCGACACCAATTGTGATGGCCAATAGCACAATTGGTGTCCAAAATTTGGTCTAAATAAATTTAGTCCCAGGTTCTAAATCCCAACTCCTGACTACCAATTGTTACGGATCTCAGAGTTCGGCACTCCCATTAGCAAGGGGGGGTTAATCCCCTTGTCTTGTTAAGCTGGCCGTCTCTGGTCCTGGAACTATCCCGCTCCTTTGCAGGGTGAGATTGGCCAGGGTGATTGGTCAATGTTTTCCCAAATACCTTCACCAATCTCTCCGCAAAGCAGGGAGATGAGTCCCTGCCCGAACCGCGAATGTGATGGTAATTGCCGAGCGGTTTAGCAATCCACGATCCGATCCGTTAACAAAAGGACTAAACCCGATTTAAAGCGGTTGGCCAAATCGTGCCACGTATATTCAATGGGGAAAAGACAAAGACGATCGGACGAGAGGAAACCAAAAGGTAAGGAAAGAACATAGGATTTATTATACAATAATGAAGAGGAAACGAAAGGCAAGAATATACAACAGAAGGAAATAAAAGGACATAGGGCAAGCTTATCTAAAAGGTCTTAACTTATCACGACCCCAGGACAAACAGACAGACTCACACGGAATGGTAGCTGGTAGGGGAGGAAGGTCCAGGCAGATAGTTCCAGGCGATGGGATCCGTCCAGGCTCTGGGTCCGTGGGCGAAGAACGGCAGGCAGCTTCGCGTATCGTTGGCGCACGACCGGACCTTACATATGGGAGGGGCTGGAATGCTGCGTACGTATAGCGTGCTGAACGCTGTCAAAACCAAACGGAAGTTCGTATCAAAACGATCGTCCCAAGCGATCCTCTGCGCTGTTCTCTCATCAAAGGGCTTCCCTCGCGCAGTTCTCTTGGTGTCTCCCGATCATTCGCTCATCCCCCCCCCCCCCCCGCATCTCTCGAAGTAGTCCGCTGCGGCGCTTTTATTACAAGCCTTGCGTATCAAGCCGCGTCCGCTTCGCTCCGCCTACTCGTGAACACGCCTCGGCCCGGATTGGTCACGAGGGTTCATTGGTACCTCCCCTCGTGACGCGTTGATGGGGCCACGCCTATGTTCCTGGCCGCTCCTCCCTTCTTCTCCCACTCTGCCACGTGGCTTATGGCAGCGGGCAGGAACAAACCAAAAGGCAGCGAACGCTGAGGCGGCTGCGGCTGGTAGAGTAGCGCAATATGATTTGGAGGGCAGATTACGCCGCAAAATGAATGGAATGGGAATTTGAGAAGGGGCCTAGGTTATTTGATTAATACAACGCAGATTCAACTATTGGAAACAGATCCTTACCTGAAACACATACTAATGGAATAACTAAAGAAGAAGCCTATGGTGTGCTACGTGTTGCTCGTGGCCTAACTAGGGTGCGACCTTTGACCTTTACACCAAAAATGGGAATATTTACAGGGGATTATTTATAAGGGAATATTACAGATATTTACAAAGTGGAGGGTTCTAAAAACCACAACAATATATTTATATTTATATATATATATATATATATATATATATATATTGTAACGAATTTGAGAAGTGTAACGGATTTGAGAAGTGTAACGAATTTGAGAAGTGTAACAATTTTGAGAAAGTGTAACGAATGTGAAAAGTATGGTTTTGTTGTGTGTAACTGACCCTCGTAATGTAAAGAATGGTCGCAGCTAGTCCTCTTAGTTAATTCCATAAACCTACACACAGGACACGATATATCCTTTTAAATAGTTAGTCCCTTATTCTCTGTAGGCTAAGGATGTGTTTCCCACTAGTTTGACTCTTCATTGCACCGAATTAAATAAGAGTAGGCCCTCCGACGCCCCATGGCAACTTCCAAGTGCCAGGTTTGACACCTTGTTGCAATTGACACTTTAGGCACTTTGCTGCATTTTCATCTGCCGTCCACTTTGCAGCATTTGACTCCATTACGCACGAGGTAACGCCGAAGAAGAAAGGCGGGTCCCCACCTCGTCATAGAGGGGAGGAGTAAGTCGGCCCCGCTCATCCAACCCAGAACGAGGGGTTTGGCTTGAGAGGGCGGAGCGAGAACGCTTGGGGGAGGTTCGCCAAGGGTGAAGGGCGGGGCCTATATAAGCCGCCGCGGGACGCTCCCCAAGCAGATGAGCTTTTACAGAGATGGGTCCAGGAGATGCGCTGGAGACGAGCAGGTGTGACCGAGCCGCCGTGAGACGTGCCGCGCTGCAGGAAAAGTGGACCGGGGCAACGCAAGGAGCACACGAGGCAGCAGTACGGAGAAAGGAACTTCGCCCGCGCAGTTTGGGACCAAAGCTCGGCTTCTTGACGGCGGTGCCTTCTGGCCCGACCGTGCCCAGTACCCGCTGAACCTTCCTTGCCTCTAAAAGCCACCCATCTCCAAGCCATTCCTTCCAGCCTGCATTTCCCCGTGTAAGTGTGATCGTCCATCTGTCTTTCACGTTGTCCTGGGGTTTATTAATTAAGCTTGTATAGGAAAGCTAATGATTTCACTGTGTTTCTGCTCATTCCATTTTCTGTATATAACCAACTGCTCTCTTTGCTTTGGCTTGTGAAAATAATTAATAAAACCTGTTATTCCTCCGTACGTCTTCTTCTTCTTCCTCTTTACATTCGGTCGCTTTAGAGGTTTCCAAATTGAATACCTGTGGCGCGATTTCAGCCAACGTCCAGGAATCGGGTTAGTCGGGGTAACTGTTAGGGCCACGGGGCCTCCGCTCGGCAAACAACATCTTATCCGCGGTCCCGTAACAATATATATATATATATTATATATATATATATATATATATATATTGATATGTATATTGATATAAATATTGATATATATATATTGATATATATATATATTGATATATATATTGATATATATATTGATATATATATTGATATATATATATATTGATATATATATTGATATAAATATTGATATATATCTTGATATATACAGACTTGGCATTTAATATGGAATTTTTTTTTTTTCTTGACTTGGGTTTACTTGCTGAACTCAGTATATCAATCTGGTGAGTTTCTTTTACCCTTCGGTGATGTCTTTGTTGAAAGAACCATGTCACTGATTGTCTTTCGCAGCAAGAAGTCAATAACAGGATTATATCACAGGTGGCGTGACAAAATGTAAGTACAGGTACATTTGACGATAGGTTTCATAATCGGGTATATAAGGGTTGTTGCGTTCTGTATTAGTGGAAAACAACTGCTGCACGTCTACAAAAGTTATTGCCGCTTCCTCTGGAGATGGTCCGTCAACTTGACAATGCTGTTTGTCATGGAGTGGTGGCTTTACGAAATTCTGGCATGAAACAGCATGCTATTGCTCGGCAGTATGGCATCACTCAAGGTCAGGTGTCAAAGATCCTGAAACGAAATGCTCAGAGGGGTGTCCCTACTCCAATACCGAGGTCAGGACGTCCATGCAGAACCACAAGGAGAGATGATCGCCAGCTGCACCGGTTAGTCTACAATGGCCGTACCAATTCAGCTAATCGGCTTAGGGCTGAGTGGCAGCAACTGACAAATGTGCCTGTATCCAGAAGGCTAGTCAACCAACGACTGGTTCAAGCAGGCTATCGTGCCAGGCGTCCCCTGAGAAAGCCACGCCTGACCAGACAACACAGCCAGCGCCGATTGCAGTGGGCCAGAGAGCACCGTCAATGGCAGCCAGGACACTGGAATCACGTGACCTTCAGTGACGAGTCTAGGTCTGGTCTATCGTCAAGATGGCCGCGTCCGAGTGCGCAGACAAGTGCATGAAGCCCACAACGAAGATTGTATAGTGCCAAGAGTCCAAGCTGGAGGTGGTGGGGTGACCGTTTGGGCTACTTTTCATGCAGGGGGCAAAACTGACCTGGTTGTTCTGAATGGAAACCTGAACCAGTTCAAGTACAGGGTCATTCTGGAAGAAACATCGCTTCCATTTGCTCGTGCAGCCTTTCGAGGAAACTTTGTCTTCCAAGATGACAATGTACGGCCTCATCGTGCTCGCATGATCCAGCACTTTCTTGCTGACCGTGGTGTAGAGCATATGGAGTGGCCTGCCATGTCCCCGGATATTAATCCGATAGAGAACTTGTGGGCAGAATTAACGCGTCAAATCGACAACTTGGACCAGCAGCCGACCTCTGTGTGTGAATTGCAGCAGACTGTTGTCATTGCATGGCAAGCGATTCCTGTCCAAACCTTGGCAAATCTCGTGAACAGCATGCCTCGACGTGTACGTGCTCTCCTGAATGCTCGTGGGGGTTACACGAAGTACTGAACTGTAATTTTACTGTCCGTAATCCCAGTCATAATTTCGCTTTTGTTTTTGTTGAATTTTTTTTTGGCTAATGTGCAAAATAAAGAGATACTTCTGGAAAACGTACAGAAGTTTAACACAGTACTGTCCGTGAATTGAGTTCGATATCAGTTTACATCACTTTCAAGGATCAATTTATTTGCTTCGAAATGTCAAATGTGGTTTTTGTTTCTTTTAAAGGTCACATTAACAAAATCTAGAATAATTTCAATATAATTCCAATGAACTTTTGGTTCCAAGTCATCTTGAAAAGTAAGTTCACCACCACAAAAAAAATATTCCATATTAAATGCCAAGTCTGTATTTTTTTTTTTTTTTTTTTGTTTTTTGTATACAAGATCGAGGCTCGTGAAAGAGCGAACATTAATCACACAGAAAGACAAACAGACACACAAAACAAATAACATCGGGAGCGGTAGACAAGATGGGGAGAGAGGGGGAAGGACACAAACACAACATTTGAGAGCAGGGACCGAGAGACATGGAGACATCGAGAGAACTGTGGGAGGGAGAGGGCTTTGGGGGGGAGGCATGGGAAGGGGGGTGGGGGTGGGAGAGGTATAAAACATATGGACACTGCCAAGACTTCCAGGAAAGAAGTTGGAATTTCAAACAAGGTGGATCTGGGATGAATTAGTGGGGGTAGAAAAGATCAAGGTTTTGGATGGGGGAAGATAAGAGATGGTGGTGAACAGCTGTTTTGAAGACCTGGAGGGAGGAGTGTGATTGAAGTGAGTGTGGGAGTTTGTTCCAGAGGCGGGAGAAAAGAGGAATGAAAGAGTGAAGGTGAGCAGAGAGCCGAGATTTCGGCAGTTTAACCATCAGAGGGTGGCTGGCAGATCTTGTGCGACCTGTAGGAATATTTGGGGGACAGAGCACAGAGAGAGCTGGGGGAGCAAGGCCGGAGAGGAGTCGGTAGAAGACAGAAAGACCACCTACCTGCCTGCGGTGAGTGAGTGAAAGGCCCACAGAGATAGCTTCATCGCGGGAGATTCCAATGATTCTGAAAGCTTTGGATTCAACAGCGTGAAGCCGAGCAAGGTGTGAGGCAGGAGCACCAGCCCATAGGGGAGAACAGTATTCCATTGAGCTGCGGATGAAAGCCTTGTATGTGGTGAGGAGCTCAGGTGTGCCTAGGAAGGACTTCGCACGACGGAGGATGCCCAGTCGGCGACTGGCTTTGGAGGCCAGCTTGGAAATGTGGTTTTCCCAAGAAAGATCATGGCAGATGGTGAGACCCAAAAGCTTGAGCGACAGAACTTCTTGGAGAGGATTGTTGAGAAAGTAGATGGGAGGGTTGTCCAGTCGATCTTTTCGGAGAGACATAGTAAGAGTGTGAGATTTGTCAGGATTGAAAGACATGTTCCACATGTTTGACCAGTCTGTGATTTTGTCCAGGTCTTCAGAGAGTGAGGAGGCTGCAGACTGCCGATCTGAGGGAAGAGGAATGGAGCGGCAGAGAGTGGAGTCATCAGCAAAGAGATACAGAGGATTTTCCAGAGAGTCGGAGAGATCATTGATAAAGACCAGAAAAAGCACAGGGCCCAGCACACTGCCTTGGGGAACTCCAGCCTGAACGGGAAGGGGAGATGAGAGAAATCCATTCAGGGCCACACGTTGACTACGACCAGAGAGGAAGTCCGCAAGCCATGCATGGAGATTTCCATGGATACCATAGGAGGAGAGTTTGGTGAGCAGAGCTGGGTGCCAGACCGTATCGAAGGCACGTGATATGTCAAGGGAGACAGCTCTGATTTCCTGTTTGGCATTGAGGACCTCCATCCATTGTTGAGACAGCAGAAGCAGCATGTCCAGAGTAGAGTGACCTGGTCTGAAACCAAATTGATGATCAGAGATCAAGCCATTGGAGAAGAGGAAAGATTTCATATCCGAAGCAATGATGGATTCCATGACTTTGCTGATAATTGGGAGCAGGCTGATTGGTCTGTAGTTGCAAGGATCTGTTTTTGCACCTTTTTTGTGTAAAGCGGTAATGTTTGCTGATTTCCAGGATGCTGGCAGATGACCTTGAGCAAAAGATAGGGTGAAAAGAACTGAGAGAGGGTGAGATAGAGCGGCAGAGCAGGATTTTAGGACCCGTGGGCTGATGCCATCTGGTCCAATTGCAGAATCAGAGTCGAGGTTTGACAAAAACTCCTCCACCTTGTCAGGAGAGAAGGTCACAGAGTCCAGGAGCAGTTTGGTTCGACTGGGAAAGGTGGGAACAGAGAGAGATGGGTTTGGGACTAAGGATTTTGAGGCAAACACAGAGTTGAGGCATTCGGCTTTGTCACGTGCGATGTCAACTGTGTGGCCATTTGAGGTAAGGGAGGGGATGGAGGGGGAACAAACACCAGAAACGGACTTGACCAGACGCCACCAGGATTTGGAGGAAGGAGACAGGTTTGAGAGTTCATTCTTGAGTGAGGAGAGATAGTGCTTCCTGGCACTCCTGAGGGTAGACACACACTTGTTCCGAGCTTGGTGGAAGGAACTGAGATTTCCTTCAGTTGGATTAGCCTTCCAAGAGGCAAAGGCAAGTTGTTTCAGGGCAACTGCCTCACCACAAGATTCAGTGTACCATGGACGGGAGGAAGGGTAAGACAACTGAAGGCGAGATGGGATAAATCTGTGCATGAGAGAGATCAGTTTGCTTTGGAAGTATTCCCAGGAAGAATTGATGTCATAGGCAGTGGAGATGGGAGACCAATCCAGACGATTGATGGCTGCTTGAAGACCGTCCCAGTCGGCCTGAGTGAAATGCCAGACTCGTCGATGCTGAGGAGGCTCTCTGAGAATGGCCAGAGAGATGTCCACTTTGACAAGCACATGATCAGAAGAACCGATTGGAGCAGAAGAAGAGCAGCAGACATTAGCAGGGAAGTTAGTCATAACCAAGTCTGGAAGAGAAGATACTCCATTGGCTGAGATCCGGGTCGGGAAATTGACAGATTGTGTCAATCCCAGTGAGTCACAGAAGTCCTTTGCTGAGGTGCCATGACTGGTGAGAGAGGAACCCACACCCAACCAGGTGGCATGATGACAATTGAAGTCACCACATATGAGGAAGAGAGAGTTGGGATGAGTGGATAGAAGTTGGTCCATGTTGTCAGACAGTGAAATGTAGATGGAGTCATCACTGTTTGGGGGACGGTACAGAACACATATGAACAAAAGGTGGGAGCGGAGAGGAAGCCGTAGCCAGAGGTACTCCTGGGGGTGAGGAGGAGAGAGGGCAGTGCAAGGAGAGTGAGGAAGAGAGTTTTTGATAAAGATAGCCACCCCACCACCAGGCCGAGGCTCAGGTCTATCATACCGGAGGAGGGAGTAACCAGGAAGAGATATTAAGGAATCAGAGACATCTTGAAGGAGGAAAGTCTCTGTTAAGCAGATCAAGTCTGGATTGTCAGAAGCAACCTGTATGGAGAGATCAGTCAGGTTTGAGCGAAGGCCCCGGATGTTTGAGGTCCATATAGACTAGGCTAAATTTCCAGAAATGCATCTAATACAAGTTATAGGGGCATTTCTGAGTAAAAGTTGGTAACAAGTGTTTTTAACCTATTTTGGGGGTGCTGATCATGAAAAAATAGGATACCAAGCTGAATTTTTGGTATTTGATGCTCAAATCTGGAAAAAACTAAATGGCCGCCAAAATATTTAACTTTTAGCCGCTGAACTCAGAATCACACAGGAAGACATTTCAACAAGTACACTTTACGTGAAACAAGATGAATATTTCCGGGCAATCAAATTTGTATATACTATTTTAGCAGAAATCGATGTTTCGGCCATTTTCCAAGATGGCCGCCATCAAATCTTATATTGACGATATCTCCAGTTCTAGTGAACATAGAATCATTATTTTGATGTCTAGCCCCAGGTTATCGAGGTCAAGGAAGCATATGAGCGCACTATTATTAGTGTTGGACCAAAGCTATATACTGAAACAGGACACATTCAAGGTGGTTGCTCACAAAATAGCTCTAAATATCGGCTAACTGCAGCTAAAATGATATCTACAGACACTTACACATGGACCCTTGTGCCACACAGCTCATATAATAAACAACACGATTACAAGGCAATACAACTTTACTTTTGATCTTCATTGATTAATACGATTACATGCAGTGAACAATCACATATGAACGTTTAACTATATACAGGTAGCACAGTCATGACGTCTTTTACGATATGCAGGCTCGACGGTAAGTTGAATAATGTCGTTAACACATTACACATTGTCATTAAAGCAACCGTCCTGGTCAGTTTCTTGCCGACATACACATGCAGCTGTGCAGCCAAGTTTTGCTTTACGGCAGCTACAGCGCATGGTACGACACCGTGACCTGCAACTGCAAGAAACAAGTTCAAGACACGACTCAGGAATTGGATGGAGTGTCATCAGCACTGGTTGCAAATTGGTAGCGACCCTTTTCCATCCCAACTCCGTGACATTCGGCAGGTTCGGAAGTGGGCAGTGTGCCTCCTTCCATATCAGAGATTGGTAATGCACACGCTGGATGTGGAATTTGAGAGCATCGCTCGTGGGTGGCATCGCTTCTGGTTTGCAGGCCTTCTCAAACATGACCCGACGAACGCTATCTGTTGTCTCCAGATTGTTCATCCCGTAGATTTTGCAGACAAATATTTCTGTCGATTTTGACACTTCAGGGGTCAAATTCCCTACTCCCAAACCCACAAGAAGGTGGTGATACTCAAGGAAGACTTTCCATGCTGAACGTTTCGTGTGTCCACAGATGTGCGATGTCGTGTCCGATCCCGTAAGAGCGTGAAATGGCAGAAGTGATTGGACTGAATTTGATGGCAAGTTGTGATATAATGGACCTATGGGTATGTACTTTCTCTTCTGGGCAGTACCAGCCATCATCCATAGATTTCTGCAACTGACACGCGGAAAATGTGCCACCAACAACAGCATGACATCAGTGTCTCTCGCACATACAACTACAGTGTCCAGCCGACTATCTATGACATGTAGAATTATGCGTGTGTCCGCTTCTTCGTGTGTTGCTTTTAGTGGAGTGAGGTCAGTATTGCCACGTGATGACCTGATTTCACGCTCATCGTCAAACCCCCCTTCAACCACAATCTCTGTATCACCAGGAGCATGTGCCAGAAGTTCTTCCGAGAGGAAGCGAGCAAGGGCTGCCTTGTTTTCTGGAAGGGCAATGAAGTTTATCCAGGAGTTAGGCAGTGGCACCTCCCGTCCTTCTACAATACGACGTATTGGACGACTTGTCTTTGTTCGTTTGGTTCTTGTTCCTGCTTTGATCGACTCATCTCGGTATCTGTCAAATACAACGTCTATGCGAAGATATTGCATTCCTGACTGGAAGATTGATCTTGTGAAAACGTCTGCCAAGTCTCCAAATGTCTTGGCAGCAACCGGTTTCCCAATGGCCACGACTCGAGCCTGTCCATCTATAACAAGACAAGCTGATTTCCCGTGCAGATCGAGCGTAGCAGGACATGGAACATCTGCTGTCAACATATCAGCCAGCAACGATTTGTTTCCTGTCCTTAAATTGCCATTGAGCTCTGCCAGCGAGACTGGTACTCGAAGAAGTTCGTGGTTCAACACGTTGTCCAAGTTGATCGTGCGGCCAGATGCATATGCCGTTACCAAACGTTGGAGGAAGTTTTGATCAGCTTTCAGAACAGTGCGTTTGTTCTTTTCGGCACTGTGTTGTACTACCTTATAAAGATCGTCGAATGTTGGAGCATTGTTCTTCTTGATGGTGTCATACAATGAGTGCTGAGGCACTGAGGTTTCTGCGTCTCCAACAAGTCTATCCTCCACAAATTCATCCAGTTGTTTCTGACCCATGACTCGTGCGTTCAGTAGCGATGTTTGGATTTCTTCGCTAGCAACGTCTTTTGTTGCAATGTTTTGCAGCGCAGCGTGATGCGTATCAGGTGCAAACACATGGAAGCGTTCCAATATGCTGAGCAGAATGTTCTCGTCTGCATTGTCACGTTGTTGTCTTGCTGGTTTCGATTCGTTATGGCTGAGCAAGTCTTTTGGATATATCTGCAACATTTCACGCGTATCTGCTGCAATATGTGCTCTCAGGTTGTAAGACAATGCCCATCTGTTCAAGGCTGTATTGGTTTTGGTGATACCAACGATTCCTCCGGCCCTTTTACCAGTTCCATTCAACCACTCTTGTGCCTGGTCGGGATCAACCTGATTGAACTTACGCGCCGACCGTTTGACCACAAAATTTCCTTTTTTGAATTCTTCGAGAACTTCCTCTGAAAGATTTACATACCGATCCCAGACGTCACTTAGCCTCAGCACATGACCCTTTTGGGCTGCATACATAAGTTCTGAAGAAAGCCATATCAAAGGTAAGTCTTGACTGGTGTGAAAATCTTCTTTGACTTTGGATGTAGGGGAAGGTGGTACAAAATGGACCCCTGGGGTCATATGGACCCCTTGGTATATTCCACCAGCAGCCGAGAATGGTAGGAGGTAGGAGGATACAAGGAGGAGGTAGGAGGATAGGAGGTAGGAGGATACAAATGGTAGGAGGTAGGAGGATACAAATGGTAGGAGGATACAAGCTGCTGCTGGTGGAATATACCAAGGGGTCCATATGACCCCAGGGGTCCATTTTGTACCACCTTCCCCTACTTCTTTTGAACGAACTTAAGCAAGGAAGGTGATATTTACCCTCCGCTGCGATGAGGTCACTAACGTCTGCCAAACTGAAGCATAGCTTGTGATGTAATTTAGATGCCTCTAAAATATCTTTGCTGACATTGAATGTCATAACTGAACTTAATCGTTGTTTTGACGTACGATCCTGACAAAACATGCACAGCGTCCAGTCAACTGGCTTGACAGAGCTCCGACGTATGACACGACCTTGGGTAGACCCAACAACTGAGCTGCATGTTGGTACATTTTCTCGGTCCTGATGATGATCTTCCAGTCTTTCTAGGCGAAGAAGTTTATTTTTATCGGTGAATTGGACATAACAGTTTTTGTGCCATACGATTGAGGTGGTATTCGAACCCAACGCCAGATCCAGACGCTCAATTATATTGCGGTTTTTTGGGTCGCGTAATTTCTTTCTGGTTTCGTAAGCCTTAGCGAGTGTGGCTAGACCTTGATTGCTGGCAGATCGCAAATCCCCATCTGTTTGGCATAAAATGCATAAGGCGAAGTCAATCGATGATGGTCGTTTCAGAGTAGCAACAGGATCCATCTTGATTTAGTCTGAAAATAAAAGAAAGAGAGGTTGCATGTCACCGTCCCGGTAAATAAACCGTCCTTAACTAGACATGATAACAACCTTAACTAGAAAATACAGTTGACAGTGATCTGAAAGCAATGTAATGACAATCAAGGTAAAACGGCAATAAAAGCCAATATGGTGTATGAAACATCTTCCATTGAAAGCCTGCAATTCAGCTTGGTATCCTATCTTTTCGTGGTCAGCACGCTCACATACAGCTAATAAGCATAGATACCAAGTGCTACTATGACATTCCTATTTTTAAAAGAAAATTAGAAATGTCAATATCGCGTATACTTTTTTTGACGGCCATTTTGTTTTTTGGCTGATTTAAGCCCTAAATATGTAATATTCAGCTTGGTATTATTTTTTATCGTGATCAGCACCCTCATATACAGCTAATAAGCATGGATACCAAGTATTACTACGACATTCCACTTTTCTGAAGAAGAAAAAACAAATATCGCATAAACTTTTTTGGCGGCCATTTTGTTTTTTGCTGATTTAGGCCCTATATATGCACATTTCAGCTTGGTATCCGTTTTTTTCGTGATCAGCACCCTCATATCCACCTAAAACGCCCGGATACCAACTTTTACTCAGAAATGCCTCTGCCAAAAAAAAATCAGAAATTTAGCCTAGTCTAATACCGTTAATGAAGAGAGAGGGGGAGCATCGGGTACAGGACAGGGGAGGGGAGAAGTAGGGTAAGATGAAGGATGAGAGGGGGAGGTAGGGAGAGCAGTTGTTTGTGTGTCAGCGATTGCAGAAGAGTTCCAAGAAAGGGAAGGATGAGGAGGATGAAAGGTTTGAAGGTGAAGGGATGAGGCACAGTGAGGGGTTGTTTGAGGGGGGGGCAGAGGAAAGAAGAAGGTTGGGGGGGGGGTGGAGGTATGAGATAGAAGGGAGACGAAGTGGGGAGGAGGCAGCTTTGAGGAGGAGGGGGGAGGAGGGAGAATTGGAGAGGAATGGTATGGGGAGAGATTTGAATGGGAGGGGTTGGGGGGGAGTTTTGAAGGGGATGAGTGTGGGGGGAGTTTAGGAGGGGAAGGGCAAGGGGGGAGTTCAGGAGAGGAAGGGCAAGGGGGGAGTTCAGGAGTGGAGGGGCAGGGGGGGAGTTTAAGAGTGGCGGGGCAAGGGGGGAGTTTAGGAGTGTAGGTGCAAGGGGAGGGATTTGGATGGGAGGGGCAAGAGGGGAGTTTAGAAAGTGGATGATTAATGAAAGACGAACATTGAAAACAAATTGGGTTAGTTGTGATTTTCAAGTTAGCAATCCGGTTCAGAATGATGGAGGAGGGATGGAATGAATGTGAATTTAGACCAAGTAGTGAGGGAGACGTATAAGATATTAAATTTCTTTTTTTTGAGGTGGAATGAGTTGGAGAGGAAATTGAGAAAAGCCTTTTAAATAGGAAGTAAAACAGCGTGTTGTAAAATACCACTGAGTAAAACACTGAAGGGGAAAGGTTATACATATTTAAATAATATTTAAACAGAACCGTGAACAATCTTATGTGCACAAAAATACCAACGGGGGAAGAGCCGAGAGGGACCACCACGAGTCACGTGAAGGGCAAACGGTGGATGGCAAGGAGTTAATGGGGGCGGGGCGAACAGCAGTATATTGATATATATATTGTATATATATATATTGAACAGTATATTGATATATATATTGATATATATATATATATATTGATATATATATTGATATATATATATATTGATATATATATATATATATAGTCATGGCCAAAAATCTTGGCACCTTTCCACTTTTTTCAAATAATGCACCATTTCTTCCATCAAATTGTTGAAATTAAAACATCTTTTTGTATCCACATATGTATTTCTTTGGTTTGCAGTGGAACAAAACAAAAAAAGCTGAAAAAATTACTAAATCTTAGCTTAAATCTTAGCACAGAAATCCTAAAATGGGCCGGACAATATTATTGGCACCTTTTAGAAGTTGTTAGAAATTAGATATTTTTAGAAATTATTAATTAGAAATTAGAATTAGAATTCGATTTTAGAAATTAGAATTCGATTTCAAGCATATGATTCTCCTTTACTTTGGAATTGAACTCACTGTGGTGAGTTGCAGATGCCTGAAATATAAAAAAAATCACTCATTCAACCAGTTTCAATGGAGAAAAGGAGTTATTCTGTTGTTTTATGTCACTGTTTGTACCATAATGAGCATGGAGAAAAGAAAAAAAGAAAACCAGAGAATTGTCTGAGGAGGTCAGACACAAGATTGTATCCAAGCATGGACAATCTCAAGGCTACAAGCCCATCTCCAGAGACCTTGATGTTCCCGTGTCCACTGTACGCAATGTTATCAGGAAGATTAAGGACCATGGCACTGTAGCCAACCTCCCTGGACGTGGCCGCAAGAGAAAACTTGATCGAAGATTGCAGCGAAGGATTGTTTGAATGGTGGAGAAAGCACCTCAATCAACTGCCAAACAGATTCAAGCTGACCTTCAGACACAAGGTACGACATTTTCAACTCGCACCATCCATCGCCAACTCAATTAAAGGGGGTTCTATGGAAGGAGACCCAGGAGGACCCCACTGCTGAGAGAGAGAGACATAAGAAAGCCAGATTGGGGTTTTCCAAAACACACCTGAACAAGGCAAAATCCTTCTGGGAGAATGTAATGTGGACAGATGAGACCTAATTAGAGCTTTTTGGTAAAGCACATCATCTCTACGTTTACAGAAAACAAAATGAAGCCTTCACAGAAAAGAATACTTTCCCTACAGTCAAACATGGAGAAGGTTGGGTGATGTTTTGGGGTTGCTGTGCTGCCTCTGGCACTGGGTGCCTTGAATGTGTGCATGGCATCATGAAATCAGGAGATTACCATGGCATTTTGGAGCGCAATGTTCAACCCCGTGTCATACCCCCATGCCACTTATGCCGATCGACCCCGATCTGCACAACGGGAACGATCCTATTTGGAACGGGATCAATCGGCATGATCGTAAACGGAACGTCTTCGATCTTTGTCGATCGGGACAAAAAAATAGATCGGGGCGATTTTTTAAACATGTTTAAAATTTCCATCCCGATCTGAAATAGCGGGACTGATCGTGATTGCAGCGTGAATGCAACGTAATCCATCGGAATGATCGTAGTTAGAACGGCTTGATCGTGATTACAGCGTCGTTGCAGCGGGAGGATTATCTTGTGCCGTTTCGACGACGATCGTTACCGATCCGTCCCGCTCCAATGCCGATCAAAGCCGCTGTATATAAATCGGTCCGGATTGCATCGGCCTCACCCGATTAAGTATTTCGACACGACAATTTTTGTCAACGTTGTTAAGTGGAATTGATAACTGCATGAGCCAAATTGCATTGCCCAATAACCCCATGGTCTAAAATTAAAAGCGGTACAAGTTAAACAAATATTATTAATGATCAATTTTACCGCTTTTAATTTTATGACCTTTTAATTAAGTGAATGCAAACTTTGATCCCCTCTACCCAGCAAAAACGTGTCAAATTTTTAGCTTTTATTTTGAAGACCTTTCATTTTGCAATGCATTTTCATCCCCTCAACCCAGCAATAATAACTTCTCCCTTTCCAACCAACACAAGGCAAACATTGAATATCAAGTTTCATAATGTTTATTGTCACATGAATATCAATAGAAATCATTATCAATGCAATACATAACAATACAACAATGTCCTCCAAAATGTCTTTCAACTCCTTCCCATAGTGTCTCTAATGATGTCTCACCATCCTCTCCTGCCATGGAACTGCACCAGCAGGGCTGTTAAAATAGAGTCTCAGTACCTCCCTCTGACGCTTGGCCTCTACACTGTCCCTGTTACCTCGAACTGCCTGCTCCACCTCTAACATGTTGGCTTGATCTTTCCATTCACCAGGGATGATGTTGTGTCGATAATCCTCCTGGTCCACCTCGGCATGCTGAATACCTGGAAACCGGATGCGGAGCATGTTGTGCAGACAGATAGCAGTTTCGACCAGGTCACGCACCACCTCAGGATACTGTTGTAGTGTCTTGAGCAAGCATTGCCAACGGTTTGCCAAGATGCCAAAGGCGTTCTCCACCACTCGTCGACCCCTTGAGATGCGGTAGTTGTAGACGCGTTGTTCAGGAGAGAGTCCACGTCTGGCATAGGGTTTCATGAAGTAGGTGCGGAGAGCAAAGGCATCATCTCCAAGGATGAAGAATGGCATCTCTTCATCATCGTTCCGCATGGCCAGGGGGTCGGGAAATCCAATGGTTTCATTCTCTATGCACTCTTTGAGCTCCGAAGCATTGAAAATCTGAGCATCTGACATGTGTCCCATTCCACCAACATCCACCCACAAGAACTTATAGTCGGCGTCCACCAGTGCCATCAACACGATCGAGAAGAAGCCCTTGTAGTTGTGGTAGAGGCTGCCTGAGTTGGGTGCGCATCTGAGGGCGACGTGTTTGCCATCAAGAGCTCCGAGCACATGAGGGATGTTCCATTTACTTTCGAAATCATCAGCGACTTCTGTCCATTCTTCTGGGGTGGTAGGGCACTTCACCATTTCTTCTTTGAACTCTGCAACGATGGCTTGACACACCTCCGGAATGAACTTGACGATGGTGTTTCTGCTGACCCTGAAGTCGTAGGAGAGAGTTGGGTAGAGGTCTCCTGTAGCCAGATGCCTCAGGGTGATGGCGAGCTTCATTCCAGGTTGTAGGGCCTTTCTCAGCCTGGTATCTTCTTTCTCAATCCTGGGGGTGATTCTGTGGAGGATTTCATCAAAGAGAGCAGGTGGCATCCTCACAAAGTTCTGGAAAGAGTTGATGTCCTCCAGCTTCAGTTCATTCATCAAGCGGTCGTAGTGCCCAAACTGCAATCTTCTTTCTTCTGTCAACCATGGCCGGACCCAGAACTGAGGGGCTCTTCTTCTTCTTCTCATTCTTCTTCTCACTTGAGCAGCTCTTCTTTCATTAATTGCATATTGTTGGAGAAGTAGAGCGAGCTGCAGACGGCCATTTCTCTGATGTTGATCCATGGCTGTCTTCGACGATACTGATGATCGGCAAGCAAATCGGGCCCTATTTATACGGATCGGGACCTGAAATCTGCTTTTTAGTCGGCTTAACGACGGGAATAGAGCGTAGTTAGATCGGTTTGGTCGGGAATGACGTAGTTGAAACGGCAATAGATCGGCAGCATCGGCGTTGGATCAGTTTTAGATCGGCGACGATCGGGAATGCATCGTGTCAGAGCGGCGGCAATCGCGAATGCAGCGTGGTTACAGCGTACGCGAGTGGGAACACAGCGGCTCTAAACGGCTTCGATCGGGTCTTCAGGGACCCGATCTACCCACGATGAGCGTGGTTACAGCGTAGTGATCGTAATCGGAGCGTACTTAGGACGTAGATACAGCGTAGATGACCAGTTTTTTCCCAAAGTGTCCCGATCGCTCCCGACCTGGAGATCGGGGCTAATCGGGGCCAATCGGCAAAAGTGGAATGGGGGCATCAGAAAGATGGGTCTCTGTCGACGGTCATGGGTCTTGCAGCAGGACAATGACCCCAAACACTTCAAAAAGCACCAAGGAATGGTTCAAGACAAAACGCTGGACTGTTCTGAAGTGGCCAGTAATGAGTCCAGATCTAAATCCCATTGAACACCTGTGGGGAGATCTGAAAACAGCAGTTGGGAGAAGGCACCCTTCAATTCTGGGAGAACTGGAGCAGTTTGCACAAGAAGAGCAGGCCAAACTGCCAGGAGAGATGTGTAGGAAGCTCGTTCATGGCTATAGGAAGAGCTTGACTGCAATTATTTTGTTCAAAGTTTGTGCTACCAAATATCAAGTCGAGGGTGTCAATGATTTTGTCAATGCCATTTCTTTTTATTTTCTGATTTAAAAGGATATATTAAGCTCTGAATCAAAAACAAAGGTTCTGTAATATTAATAGTGAAATAAAGAATTGTGGAGATTAAATACTTTTGTCAATTTCAACTTATTTTTAGTGAAAATTGTGAGTTCTTTGAAAAAAGTGCAAGGCTGCCAATATTTTTGGGCACGACTGCGTGTATGTGTGCACCTATATGTGTGCACCTTCTGGTGTGCACATATATATATATATATATATATATATATATATATGTGTGTGTGTGTATAAAAAAATATATATATATTTTTTAAACAGGAATTAAATTCCTGCGAGGGGCTATGTGTGAAAAAATTCTGACAATGCGGGGCTCGAACCACGGACCTCCGTTGATTACGCGTCAACAGCCTACTGCGCTATTGAGCCAGCTGCAATCTCCTCAGAACCTTTCCACACATAACACTGGGATCTTAATAATGGCCGATGTCTTACGTGCCTGCTAGGCAGACCCCGAATGTTAGCGTAAGTATATGTATGCGTATGTATGTGTGTATAAGCAGAAATGCATTGAAGATTAAATCATCTACATTTTTTTATAAACAGGAATTAAGATTCCTATATGCATATATATCTGTGTGCAGTGTTTGTCTTGTCACTGAACTACTACCTCAAACTTTTGTGAAATCGTAACAAACTTCTGGTGTGCACCTATCTCTCCCGGTGTATGTCCGAAGGGAATTATTGTGAAAATTTTAGAAATTTTTATTTTTATTTTTTTTGAAAAACATTTTGAAAAAAAAAAAAATTCTTTTCAACTAAAGTCTTCAACTTCAATTATTTATAAAACGTAGTATCACGTATATTACAAATGCATTTGATCAAAACAATTGTTTGTATTATGATTGGTGTAAATCATGACAACACAGCAACTCAATAACAGTCATGCGTGGCAAGCTAGTATATATATATATATATCGTTACTGAGGAACGGGCTTATTTTAGCTGAGGATAATGACTGCACCTGAGTGTGTTAGGGGACACAACTCTAACAATAACCCAGAGGGAGAGTACCTGGTGGGTTACCTTTTAACCTGGAGAAGCAAACATACATTATGATGAAAGAGGGAGGGAGATAGCATGATTATGACGTGTTCCATCTGCAATGGTTGATAGATATTTTGTGCGAGAGAATCGATAGGATTGAGTCAGGTCATCAGGGGACACACGGTTCATTGGGACCTACCGATGTGTCGGCCTTTGTGGGAGTCAGGACTGTCCTAACGGAGAGTCTTGAGGTTAGAGTTGCGCAGATGGTGTTCTTGGGAATGGCAGGGCTTTCCCAGCCATGCAGATCACAGGAAAAGTATGAGTAATAAAAAGACAGTTTCATGTTTTTGTGCTATTGATGCATTCTATAAACAGCTTAGATAATGAAGAGGCAATGGGTTAGTTAGTCATCATGTTGGGTTTAGTCACTGGAAACATTGTTGACTGTTTACATTATTGACGTAGGAAATGAATCATCCCAGTCCATGATGATGAACTGGCAAAAGTGGCCAATCATAAGTGTTTGAAATTAGGAAGGAGGTAAAGAAACACACAATAGACATTGTACTGCTTGTTTATGGAGCACAGGACAGGAGCAGCAAGTCTTTTCAGAGACTGTGGAAAGCAAGGTTCATGTTTAATTTGCTAAACCCAAGAAGGTCTCCAGGGATCATCGATGGAGTACACTGGGAGGATGGCCTAGAGGTACTCACATTCGTCTTTAGGCTGTCTAGCCTAGGTTTGCATGTCGACCCAGTGGTAAACTGTCCAGGGGTAAATGAACAAATTACAAATACCTGCCTAACCTGCAGAGTCTGTTGCATCAGCGACACAGCCACGCCCTCAGCAGCAGAGCCACGCCCACAGCAGCAGAGCCACGCCCTGAGCAGCACAGCCACGCCCTCAGCAGCACAGCCACGCTCTCAGCTGCAGCCACACCCTCATCAGCACAGCCACGCCCTCAGCAGCACAGCCATGCCCTCAGCAGCACAGCCACGCCCTCAGCTACAGCCACGCCCTCAGCAGCACAGCCACACCCTCAGCAGCACAGCCACACCCTCAGCAGCACAACCACGCCCTCAGCAGCACAGCCACGCCCTCAGCAGCACAGCCACACCCTCAGCAGCACAGCCACACCCTCAGCAGCACAGCCACGCCCTCAGCAGCACAGCCACGCCCTCAGCAGCACAGCCACGCCCTCAGCAGCACAGCCACACCCTCGGCAGCACAGCCACGCCCTCGGCAGCACAGCCACGCCCTCGGCAGCACAGCCACGCCCTCAGCTGCACAGCCACACCCTCAGCAGCACAGCCACGTCCTCAGCAGCACAGCCACACCCTCAGCAGCACAGCCTCGCCCTCAGCAGCACAGCCACACCCTCAGCAGCACAGCCACACCCTCAGCAGCACAGCCACGCCCTCAGCAGCACATCCACATCCTCAGCAGCACAGCCACACCCTCAGCAGCACAGCCACGCCCTCAGCAGCACAGCCACATCCTCAGCAGCACAGCCACACCCTCAGCAGCACAGCCACACCCTCAGCAGCACAGCCACACCATCAGCAGCACAGCCACACCCTCAGCAGCACAGCCATCTTCTCAGCAGCACAGCGACACCCTCAGCAGCACAGCCACACCCTCAGCAGCACAGCCACATCCTCAGCAGCACAGCCACACCCTCAGCAGCACAGCCACACCCTCAGCAGCACAGCCACACCCTCAGCAGCACAGCCACACCCTCAGCAGCACAGCCACGCCATCAGCAGCACAGCCACACCCTCAGCAGCACAGCCACACCCTCAGCAGCACAGCCGCGCCCTCAGCAGCACAGCCACACCCTCAGCAGCACAGCCATCTTCTCAGCAGCACAGCCACGCCCTCAGCAGCACAGCCACGCCCTCAGCAGCACAGCCACACCCTCAGCAGCACAGCCATCTTCTCAGCAGCACAGCCACACCCTCAGCAGCACAGCCACATCCTCAGCAGCACAGCCACACCCTCAGCTACAGCCACACCCTCAGCAGCACAGCCACGCCCTCAGCAGCACAGCCACACCCTCAGCAGCACAGCCACACCCTCAGCAGCACAGCCACACCCTCAGCAGCAGAGCCACACCCTCAGCAGCACAGCCACACCCTCAACAGCACAGCCACACCCTCAGCAGCACAGCCACACCCTCAGCAGTATAGCCACGCCCTCAGCAGCACAGCCATCTTCTCAGCAGCACAGCCACGCCCTCAGCAGCACAGCCACGCCCTCAGCAGCACAGCCACACCCTCAGCAGCACAGCCACACCCTCAGCAGCAGAGCCACACCCTCAGCAGCACAGCCACACCCTCAACAGCACAGCCACACCCTCAGCAGCACAGCCACACCCTCAGCAGTATAGCCACACCCTCAGCAGCACAGCCATCTTCTCAGCAGCACAGCCACGCCCTCAGCAGCACAGCCACGCCCTCAGCAGCACAGCCACACCCTCAGCAGCACAGCCACACCCTCAGCAGCACAGCCACACCCTCAGCAGCACAGCCACACCCTCAGCAGCACAGCCACGCCCTCAGCAGCACAGCCACACCCTCAGCAGCACAGCCACACCCTCAGCAGCACAGCCATCTTCTCAGCAGCACAGCCACACCCTCAGCAGCACAGCCACACCCTCAGCAGCACAGCCACATCCTCAGCAGCACAGCCACACCCTCAGCAGCACAGCCACATCCTCAGCAGCACAGCCACGCCCTCAACAGCACAGCCACGCCCTCAGCTACAGCCACACCCTCAGCAGCACAGCCACGCCCTCAGCAGCACAGCCACACCCTCAGCAGCACAGCCACACCCTCAGCAGCACAGCCACGCCCTCAACAGCACAGCCACGCCCTCAGCTACAGCCACACCCTCAGCAGCACAGCCACGCCCTCAGCAGCACAGCCACACCCTCAGCAGCACAGCCACGTCCTCAACCAATGATACTACCCCGCATCCTTGGGCTGCACACAAAAGAAGCTCTGTGGAGTGGCTTTGGGCATTCCAATGGCAGAAATGGAAATGTAACTCAGGAGAGCTGGAGCCACACGTGCTAAAAAAAATTGATTGGGACTGCGGTTAGAGATGGAGAAAAAAGGAGTTCCTCTATTTTCTATATTTTTAACTTTAAACAGATGTCACCTTCCTTCTTGAGTACTCCTGGGTATTCAAACGTCTCTCTTGCGACACTGTACCCATCTTCCTTGCATCGGCTTCGAATAACAGTCAGTGATTTGGACATATTGTCAACATCTGTGAAGGCAAGATGTGATTCCTCAGGTGTAATGAAGAGAATTACCTTTGACATAAATAGGGACTTTTCAGCTACCAAGTTGTAGGATGAAAACCGAACAACAACTTGAAATCATTGAGAAAAGCTCTCATGCCAAAGTGATGAAAAAAACCACACCAGGTGGCAAGGGCGCTGCTTTCCCAAGCCAGTTTTGTTTACTTCTGAAAGTGTTGGAAGACCAGAGATTGGGTGTGATCAGTGGAGAATGGAGGACATGTGGATGTGTCCACACCGATTACTGTTTTTAAACTGGAAGGGAATTGTGCTTTCGCCGCTCACGCGAAGCGAAAAGCGGGGTTAAGCAATTGGTTTAATCCCGTCTGTCTGTCCACAAGCATGTGTTTATGGTTGAGGAACAATTTAATTCCAATTGAATGTTACATTTTGAACACGGAATCGGACAAATCAATCGGAAAACAAACCCGTAGTTTAGGAGTACTTTGGCTCTGAATTTGTCCCGATCGCACATGCGCAGAGAGGAGTGAGATGAGTTTTCACTTTGTCTGTCTGGCAGTCAAACAAAATTGAAAATCATTCCAAACAGGAAACTTACTGCTAAATAAGGATGTCATAAAGGACACAAACAACAGGCACGAAGAACTGATGTGACAACGTGTTAAACAAGGTGGTGTACAAGAAGCTGCATCAACAGCGGTAAACTCCCGAAAAAGACATTTTCTACAACTTTTTTAATCTTTGTTTTATTGCATTTGAATTATATATTTGAACACTGTAGAACACAAAGATCCACTCCGTTCCATTCATAGATAGTCAAGCTGTTTCCCTGAGAGTGCTGACACTGATGAAGCATAGCCATCAGGCAGATAATACACTAGGTGGTTTGCCATTGCTCTTCCCAGTGCTAGTTAGGGGAGGAATTTGGAATTTGGCCAGGGCACTGGCACATGACAAAGACATATTCTTTGCAAATGCTGTCATGAGATCTTTAATGCTCAATAGGAAACGCTAGAAGAAGAGACACCCAGCCCTCCGACAAATGACAAATGAGAGATGTCCCTCTGACAAATGACAAATGTCCCTCCGACAAATGAGAGATGTCCCTCTGACAAATGACAAATGAGAGATGTCCCTCCGAGCTCCGACAAATGCCATATTGATCGACTTGGCTCCGGCTTTATCTTGGCTCATTGGTGATGTTTTCTACAGTCTGTTCTTCGACATTGCACACTCCACTCAGTCCTACAACCCTCACTATCTCCTCCAGGATGCACACATCAACTCTTTTATTCCTCGCTTCTCCAAACAATTGTCATCCCCACTTCTCACCATTGATATTAAATACCCCCATCAACCTACTTGCTAGTTTGTGTGTTTCCTCCCCTCCTCCATCTCCTCGTCCCTTGTTCATTCACTCTCTTGATGTTTGTCCCACTGTTAGATCTCCTTTACTTTTCCATGAGCCTCATCTATATATATAAAACAGTTTGTGTGTGTGTGTGTGTGTGTGTGTGTGTGTGTGTGTGTGTGTGTGTGTGTGTGTGTGTGTGTGTGTGTGTGTGTGTGTGTGTGTGTGTGTGTGTGTAATGTTACCGATAGACTCCTAAACGGAGAGGCTCACGTGCTTGATATTTGGCATAGACATGGCCATTGAGCCTGGGAAGAACATGGCCGACCTAATAAAAATTATTTCATAATATTTTTTTACCATATTTTTACCTCAGCGCATTTCAGCGAGGAATATTATGCACGGATTCTGAGGCGGTGGCAGAGCAGCGCGCTGATTCTCTCAGAGCGATCACGTGATGTTCCTTGCCGCCATAAACTCAGTTACGCGTTCGCACGTAATTCACATGTTCAAAACAAACGAGATCCGCGAAGCGAGTTGGTCGAGTCATGCTAACCAAGATGGCGACACGGCGGCTTCACTTTTCACGGAGTATGAGCGTTCTATATATTTTCAATTCAGTGCGCCCGACTCGCTCACGTACTTGATTTGTGGCATAGACATGGCCATTGGGCCTTCACGGTGTAATTTGTGCGGGGCTTTTGTCCGAGTGAGCTTGAGTCGAGAGGGCGAATGTACGGGTTGGGAATGTACGGGTCTGCCTTCCCCTGCCCGGCAACGCCGGTACTGGAGGGCGTCACAGGATCGGTGAGTCTCCAAAATCCGCTTCGTGCTGTTGCGAAGATGCAGGACGATGTCGCAATTGTTGTGCTGCTCTCCGACCATGAGAACTGCAACGTCATTGTTGACTGGCCCTCCCCCTCCCTTCCCCCTCCACCCTACCCCCTCCACCCTACCCCCTCCCCTTCTCCCCTACCCCCTTTTCCCCCTCCCCCTCCATTTTCCCCTCCCCTCCCTTTTCCCCCTCCCCTCCCTTTTCCCCCTCCCCTTCCCCCCTTCCCCCCTTTCCCCTCCCCCTCCATCTCCCCCTCCACCTCCCCCTCCCCCCTGCCCTCCCCCTCCCCTGTCCCCCCTCCCCCCTGCCTCCTCCCACTCCCCCTCCCCCCCTGCCTCCTCCCACTCCCCCTCCCCTCCCCCTCCCCTCCCCCGCCCACCCTCCCCCTCCCCTCCCCCACCCACCCTCCCCCTCCCCTCCCCCACCCACCCTCCCCCTCCCCTCCCCCACCCACCCTCCCCCCTCCCCTCCACCCTCCCCCTCCCCCTCCTCCCCACCCTCCCCCTCTCCCCCTCCCATCCCTCCCCCTCCCCCCTCTCCCCCTCCCTCCTCTTCTCCCCTCCCCCCCTCTTCTCCCCTCACCCCCCCTCTCCTCCCCTCCCCCCCGTTCCCCTCCCCTCCGCTTCCCTCTCCCCTCCCCTCCCCCGCCCGGCAATGCCGGGTACTTCTGCTAGTCAGTCTATAATAGAACAAGGCAATGTGTGTGTTTCAATGTGTGTGTGTGTGTGTTTGTGTGTGTGTATATGTGTGTGTGTGTGTGTGTGTGTGTGTGTGTGTGTGTGTGTGTGTGTGTGTGTGTGTGTGTGTGTGTGTGTGTGTGTGTGTGTGTGTGTGTGTGTGTGTGTGTGTGTGTGTGTGTGTGTGTGTGTGTGTGTGTGTGTGTGTGTGTGTGTGTGTGTGTTCTCTCTCCTCCATAACTCAAAAACAATGAAACCTAGCAGCCCCAAACTTTGCATGCATGCATGCATACGATTGCATGAATGAAAACTGGATGTTTGGGTGTGTTTAAACACCCTTTTTGAAGATCATTTTAAGGCGTGCTACACCACATTTTACGGGGTGCTTTTTACAGGTCTGAGGGCATGGCTTTATTGCTGATGCAATACCTCCTGTAGCCTGTAGGTTAGAGCGGGACTTTTTACCGTTTCAGGCCCGATTTCAACCCTTTAATGAGCGCAGATTTTGATGCGGTCAATGCACCTTCGTTAGGCATGAGATATGAAGCTCGTGGTCAAGTTTCATCAAAATCGTGTGTTTGGTTCAAGTGATAATGATTAAAGTGTTTTCGGACTCACTCATTCACTGACTCACTAACTTATCTACGGATACAGCTCGATCCGATAAGCTCACCGGACGAAAGCCCAGCTGAGCTACAAACTAAAGTTTCTCTCCAAACACCCAGAGAATTAAGTAAAACACGTGTGGTTTTTGAATTGAGACTCCATGGTGGCTTGCTTCAAACAATGACAGCAAGTTTGGGCACGGTGACATTGTTAAGGGTTTTACCTCATTAAAATATTTTAAATGTAATTGTATACTAACTCCTGCCCTTGATAAAAATCCGTTTCATCAAGCTGTTCTGATAGGTAATCCAAATCAAAGCAATGCAAAAATACAAAGGTCATCTGGCCCACTGTGACCGTGTTGCATAAAATGCAAAAAACCAAGCACTTTCCTCAAAAATCATTCTTATCTATTCTTATTTTCTTACAGTCGCCCAAGGCTCATGGAGAAGCTTGTACATAAATATCACTTGCAGGACAAGGAAATTAGGAGGCGTCAAACCTTTTACACCAAATGCAAGAACATTTTGGGATAATGGACAAGTTAACATATTACAGTAGAAGGTACTTGAATCTGGCATTCCAGCATCATTAATTCTATTGGAATGAACAGGAAAAGAACAATGTGGACTGTCGAAGCCGGCAGCACATATGCTGGTAGTTAAACTAAGACAAGATGCTCCAGAAGGATAAATACATTGAGAAGGGATGGGGGTTGAGGCATGCAGATGCAGGGACAAGTACCAGTACAAGGATAATTATATTGTAAAAGACAAAGTAAAGACACACTACAATGGATTGGGGTTTTGTTTTAATACATGGGCTAAGGTTCGTGATGACGCGCGCACACACACACCCACACACACACACACACACACACACACACACACACACACACACACACGATACATACATACATGCACACACACACACATATATATATATATATATATATATATATATATATATATATATATATATATATACACAAAGAATTCAGTTAAGCACCCCTACACAACGAATTAAGGTAAGCAGCCCCTAATATATATTCTTTGTGTATATGTATACATTGGCATATATTCTAAGGTATGTGAGATCAAATAATGATTGGTATGACATTAGCAATTATCCATTGATGAAATTGAGTGATCAAAGTGAAAAAAAGTGATTGGTTGAGTCAGTGATCCGATCACGTGGGTCCTACACACGTTATTGACGCAAAGATCGCTAGAGGTCTTCTCAGAACAATGACTGTACGTTAGAAAACATAAACGTCATCCACACTGTCCGTAATGGACCTATAGCTCCATACTTAAATTGAGGTGAAAATATGCCTAAAATTCCCAACAAATTGCACCTTAAATTATTCAGAATAAAATATTGAAAACGGCATGATTGTTATGTTTTTATGTGACCATAATATCACTTCTCCAGAAAATATAGCAATATCATGGGTATATTACACTGTTTTGACGACAACAAACTTGTAATGTGCGAGGTTGTAAAAAAACGGGGGGGGTGCTTAACTTAATTCTTTGTGTATATATAAAAATACATACACACATACTATTACGTGTATGGGGGTAGGTAATGAAATACCTTAGTCAATGTAGAATTGTATAGAGTAGCATGCTCCGAATGTAGCGAAGAAGAAACCTTCATGTATCTAAGTCAGGGCCAGATGTCCGAGTCAGTGTATATGTGTCTCCATGCGAGGGGTGGAGCTATGCTAATTAGTTAGGGCATAGGGGTAAATACCCAGTGTGTAATCACCTCTGTGATTTTTCCCTTTGTTCTTATGACATTTACTTGGCCAGCTATGTGATCAGCATGTAATTACAAACAACATAATCGCCGACGGTACCCAGACACTACTAACTCACCCAGCCGAATCTTCTCGATGGGCGTCAAAAATGGCCGAGAGGCCCTGCCCCGAAGGACAATTGGTTGAGGAACAATGGGGCGATGCGACAGCGTTGCACGATTAGTTAGAGGGTGACATCATCATCGAACATTCTAGCGATGGAGGAAAAAGGCAAAGCGACCGCCATTTTGCACTCTCTCGTTCTGGGCATGGTCGCAGGCAGTCGCATTCGCATTCTCTCTCTGTTTCTGGCTGCAGTGAAAGCAGATGCATTTCAATCTGGATGTTTGCATGTTCCGGGCGACGTGAAAGGCAGATGCAACCCTCTCTCTCTTGGTGCTGACTCGTAACGGTTGTGCTTCATGCTGTGTGCGCTTGAGGAACATCGGAGTGGTGTGAAGCGTGGAACGATCAGAGGAGGAAGGAGTTTGGCCGTGCTCTGCGGGTCCGTGGCTGATACGGGCGCAACTGCGCACCATCCTGAGCGTTCCCGCGCAAGGCCTTGGGGATCCATTCGACGACCACCAGGGTTTGAGGGTTGTGTGCTGAGTACTGACCAATGTGCTCAGCTGAGTACTGGCCAATGCACCCCACCACATTTTATTTTGTTTATTTCTCCCTGTGTCGTGTAATTATGTCGGAGTGGGAGCGCCCCAATTAGGAATTATATATTTTACCTCAACATTCTTTTTATCGAATTGCATTTCTTTTCATTAAACCGTTATTTATTGCATTTAATTTGTTGTCTTGTTGATTTGTCTGTCTCGTTTATTTGTTCGTGGTTTCGAAAAACCCTCATCCTGTCCATGCAAATAAGACCAGGGAACTCCATTTCACTCGCATGCTAAAGAGATAACACCGCCAGCGATTCGGCTCAGGCGCCTCAGAGTTAAAGCTCGGTTGGCCATCTGTCACCCAGGGGTCTTAACCCTAGGGACACGACAATACACACTAACACACATACACACACATACATACATACATACATACACACACACACACCCATACATACACACACACACATATGAGACAAACACTTAACATATCCACTGAGCTTGGGGGAAGTTACGTCACTGCCTCATTTCCTGGAATACTCTGCAAGGTACCAGTGACGTCATAACAATGACACTGCCTTTCTCACCGTACTCAGTGAGGCATTTCCTCAACAGAAATTTCCTCCTCCCCATGGATGCCATTTGATGGGGATTGTTCGTGCTCTATCCTTTTCAAGTCTTTGCTATGACTCCAACTGGTCCAATCCGGATTTGTGTTTTTTAGGAGACACCATCTCCTTACTGAGTGTCTGTTTGCTCCCTTTGCCCTTTGTCAAGTGGTGTTTTTAGTGCTGGCAAGGTGTCACCGTCACCATCCCCACTAGCAAATCCAGTGAGGGGTGTCGGTTTCGTTTCCGACACCCGACCATGCGGCAGGTAGCAAAGGGTTACATGTTACCAGTGGCAGTTCCAAAAGACTGACCTAACCAAGATAGACAAAGACAAAAATTTTTAAAAAAGGATTATGAATTGAATACCTGCCAATCAGATCTCCCTACCTACACTGCCCTCTGTACCGTCTGTGCAGTTCTACCTTTTGTCCATCAACCCACCACAGGTACATTCCCTTGTTATCCCGCCCCCTGCATAGCAGGAAACGGGGTTTTGTAATCACTTCTGTCTGTGTGTGTGTGTGTGTGTGTGTGTGTGTGTGTGTGTGTGTGTGTGTGTGTGTGTGTGTGTGTGTGTGTGTGTGTGTGTGTGTGTGTGTGTGTGTGTGTGTGTGTGTGTGTGCGCGTGTGTGTGTGCCATAACATTTTTACTTTTTGAGGTATTGTCATCAAATTTTCAACAAAGCTTTATTATGATAATGCGTAGACGACAAATTAATAATTTTGTCAAAAGGTCAAAGGTCAGCATCACATGAAATCAATTTTCATCCGATTGACCTTTTTCACGCAGAGACCGAGGGAGATGAACGAGATCGGCAGAGGCGAGAGAACAGCGCAGAGGCGGCGAACATAAGAACATTGCGCAGAGGATCGTTTGGGACGATCGTTGTCAATACGAACTTCCGTGGTTTTAAGAGCATTCGGTACGCTATACGTGCATTGATTCCAGCCCCTCTCGTTTGTAAGGTCCGGTCGCGCGCCAACGACGTCAAGCTGCCAGCCGTCCTTCTTCCGTGCACACGGAGCCTGGACCATCCCCTCGCCTGGAACCATCCGCCTGGACCTTCCTCCCCTACCAGCTACCTTTCGTGTGAGTCTGTTTGTATTGTCAGGTGCGTGTTATATAAGAGTGTCTAAGGTTGCCCTATGTCCTTTTGTTTCCTCTTCTTGTATATTCCCTTCTTTCGTTTCCTCTTTTAGATAGTAATAAATCATATTTGTTCTTCTTTCACCCTTCTCATTCTTTGGCTTCCTCTCGTCCGATCGTCTTTGTCTTTTCCCCATTGAGTACCTGTGGCACGATTTGGCCAACCGCTATAATCGGGTCTAGTCTTTGTTAACGGCCTGAGTCGTGGCTCGCTTCGCTCGGCATGTCCATTACAGCCGCGGCTCGGGCGGGGCTCATTTCATTGCTTACCGGAAGGCGCTGGTAATTAGGTAATAGGAACAATTGGCCTACCACCCTATTCAGCGCTGACCGGAAGTGACGTCATAGCTCCAGGACCGGAGACGGCGAGCTTAATAGACGAGGGGATTAACCCCCCCTCGGTAAGGGGAGCGCCCTACTCTGAGATCCGTAACAATTGAGGCTAACCCCCGCTCTAGCAGGGAAAATGGCCTTAAAATGCATGTTGTTGTTGTTGTGTTGTTGACCTGAAATTTCAATTTACCATTTGAGTTTTGTCATAAATATTTCAAGAAAGCTTTATTATGACAACATGAAGAAGACAAATTAATAATTTTATCAAAAGGTCAAAGGTCAAGCATCACATAAAATCGTCAATTTTCATCTGATTGACCTGAAATTTTAAGAATTTGCATGTAGGTCACAGAATTTGTTCACCAATCAAAAGCTAGAAGATGATTATTTTTTTAGATCAAAAGGTCAAATGTCTAGTTTGCGTAAAATGACTAATTTTCACCTGATTAGCCTGGTATTGGCTTAGCGGTTCGGGTGCCGGCTTAGGATCCTAGGATCCTGGTTCGTAATCCCGGTCGATCGCTGAATTAACACTAGGGGGGTTGACTCAGCCTGTCATCCTTCCGAGGTCGGCAAATTGAGCACCAGTTCACTGGTAATTCCCTGTGTGTCGCAAGAGGCGACTAACAGGGTTGGCGGCAGGAAGGGCATCCGGCCATAAAACATTGCTTAAAAAAGGGGACCAAGGTGCCCGAAAAAGGCCAACCCCTGCTCTGTGGGGAAAAATGGCCTCTAAAGGTGGTTCTTCTAACCTGAAATTTATAGAATTTGCATATCGGGTCACTAAATTGCTTCACTAACCAAAAGGTAGGAGTCATTTGTGTTTTTAGATCAAAAGGTCGAAGTTGCATAAAATCGTCAATTTTCATCCAATTGACCTGAAATTTAAAGAATTTCCTTATTGGGTCACATAATTTGTTCACCAATCAAAAGCTAGTAGCTGATTATTTTTTGGATCTAAAGCTCAAAGGTCAAGGCTGCATAAAATCATCAATTATCATTTTGTATTTTTAAAAAAGCAGTTTTCATTATTTTGAGCGTACGGAAGAAGTAGAAGATGTCTGAATACAAACGGACTTGAAGGGGCTTTGCATTTTCAGATGCTTTCTGGTTGTATTTCATTCCCTTCCCATGACACGTCCAAACAGTAATTGGTACATATCTTAGTTGATTAAAAAGATGGCTGACAGCCATGGCACAAGTAGTGACAACAGAGAGAAATATGGGGAACAGTTAAATCAGTTGGAGATGTTGATCGTTCCATTGGAGAAATGATAAAGACATGCCAAGGCAAAAACCAGATCGCCATGTTGCTAAAACACGTTTTGGTCCGATGAAGCAGGTCAAAACGTTGTCCACATGCAGTAGTATAATGCACACATGAGCTAGGCCATGTTTGGATGCGTGTAGCCTCCCCAGACAAGAAACGGAACCCCTGCATATCACGTTAGGCCACAGCCGAAGCACAAGAGTCAAATATTTTGCCAAGCTGGCGTTTGGTACTGTGTTCCATTCCTACCGAAAAAGTTGCAGCAATGAAGATCTCGGGCCTTGTATATTACACTCCCTCCTTCTCCCCTAGCTGGACATTGTTACTATTCCGACAGTAGTAAGGATGTATCCGGGTGACGATAACTAACACATTTATACAATATGGTGGTAGATATCACGTGTAATGTTGCGTGTGCCATTCCTCAACTTCAGAACAAGTTCATATTTGCTGTTGGATTGTGCATGTCCGGTTGACTTTGGCCCTCAAATGCCATTCCAAGACATCCCAGAGGGCCTTAGACTGGATCTAGCTCAGTGCTGTAACCCATAACTACAGATTTTCAACACTATCGTCTCCAAACAAATTATCAGGGGTACGCAAATATGATGGAAGTTTTGATGCTCGCACAGCTCTTTGTGATTTAAACATTCCCAATCTACCCCTCCATCCCCTCTCTCTTCCTAAACTGACCACAGCTCGTGTAGAATAATAAAAAAGTACCATTGTAACCGCTAAATCAAACTCTACACCTCCTGCTAAAAGGCATTTTTATGTTTAAAGGTACACGGCATGTTACAACTAAAAAAAATTTGTTCCAGAGGAAATAGATGATTCGCTTTCCATTGGTACCATTTTTATAATCCTACGACAGCAGGAACCATTTAGATAAAGTTTAAGGAGCAAGTACACGGATGATGTACCTGATGTACCGGTACCGGTACGCTGCTCCTTTTAGTAATATACGTTTCGTCCTGGCTCAAGAGTCCAGTGCTCTGTTCCTTCAATAGTTACTCTCTTTCTAACTCGTGTGTCACACTCCTAGCCCAAAAACTACAAGTTTGAACTCCCACTAGTAATTTCACTACCAATTTGCCATGCCTATAGATTAGCAGCTTTGCAGCTCTCCGATTTCCAAATCGTCTAAACACCCCAATCTGACCTACACTAACTAGAGGTTACCTGTAGTAAAAGTGTTGCTCTCAGCACAATCTTTTACACCACATATCCCGCTCCTTGCACACCTAAAATTTGGCCATCCACTCCAATTTTACACTATCACCAGCGCATTTTCCTTCTCACTCTCCACTCATACCAAATATAGTGGAGAAGGAAATGGAAGAGGAGAATGGTGCACCCTCATGCTCCACGTCATGTTTCAAGTTTTCTCCATCTCTGAAATTTAATTGAACTTTTCTCAAATTTGCAACAATGCCAATTATCTCATACAATTTAAATGTCAAATTTGAATAGTCCGAGGCGGCATCAGCTCTCTATCACCTGATCACCTGCCAGTCAGTCGCTGCCACTGCTACTATCACTTGCTAGGGCTTCATAACTCTGAGCCCTGTTCTCAGCTCACTTTACTCCTTGGTGCTCCCACCTCCAATGGCTCCTGCACCTGGCTGTGCTTGCTCCATGGTGGGCCCTTGATCTGATAGCAATGCCCATAGTGGCCCTACCTTTCCTTCTCGGCTTATGGAGCGGACACAGTTGACCACACCCCCCCACCCCCCACCTTTGCTCCAACACAAGTAGCCTCAGTGCAGCCACCTGCACCAGCTCCATCCTTTCCTCTTCGGTCTCTGCTGAGGCTGGGGTAGCTGCAGATGCCAGCGTTTGCCACCACCTTTCCTTCTCGGCTCTTGGAGCCGAGCTAGGGTAAGTAACCTCTATCGCTGCGGGTTTCCACCTTACCTGTAACCTAGCACATCAGTTCCCTACCCTTCTGGCTGGCAGCGTTTCTCCTTCCACTTGTCACGCAGCTCTAAGCACAGAGTCCACAACACTCACCTTCTGGCCACTCACTTGGGCACACGTGCACACATACCACTTGAGAGAGCCTCTACCCAGGTGTTCCTATTTTGGCTAATCTCCTCTGCACCATGCGTGTTTGAGCCCGTCTACCTGGCAGAGTCCACCTTCTCCTCCAGATGGTCGCACCTCTTTACCAGGTCACTGCACCCTGTACTTTCAGCCAGCTCAATCTCCTGTGCCAGCTGGCATGCCACCACAACGGCCTCTGCAGCTCTCAGACACTCAATAATCCTCCAGTCTAAATATGGGGTGGGGCTAGACATTCTACACCTCCCATGGTGATCTTCGCTACACACCCATGGTTTCCCCCATAGCCAGCTCCAACATATTGCAACCCATGGTCTCTTGTGCTATTATCCCCATGGAACCAATTAGACCATTTAGGACTTTATACTGGCCTTCATGGGCTCTGCACTGGCCTTGCTGGCTCGGAACTGGCCTCTAGGCTCTAAACTGCCCCATTATGGGCTCGACTACAACACTGCCCACAAGGTCCACACTATCTCTCACCACAGGGTCTCTGTTCACTTGACATGGGTCTAACCCTTTGCTTGCCATGGGGTCTGTACTCTGTACTTTTCACCATGGAGGTCTCTACTCTCATATTTACCACTTGGGCCATGCTCGCCCCTCCCACTGATGCCACACCAACTGATAATGGGACCGAGCAAACTGGGGAAGTTAGTAACACAGGCGAGACAACGTAGGAATAAATGATTAGAGGCCTGGATGTTGGGAGTTTACCAAGAAGAGGGTTACTGGCAAAATATTTGCCCAAGAAGATCAATTTACTATGCCTTAAACACTCACCCATAGACATGAGACGTAGAGACATGGTACAGGTTTGGCCTGTCAAATCCTTTCATGGACCCTCACAGCCCTGTGTGGCCTGTTTCGTCTCTGAGATTGTGTGTCGCAGCCTCAGCTCTGCCATTCCGACTTCTCCCTTGACGAGACCGATGCAGACAGCAATCGCTGCACAGACTGTTGGCACGCCAGCTAAGATCTGAAGCAGGTCGCCAGAGATGTGCTGTAGGGCTCCCTGATGAGGTGGAGATTAACAGAGAGACTCAAACCAACGCCTAAACGCAGGACCAAGCCAAATTTTCAGGACGGACCGACACAATGTACACAAATGCCAAGAACTGATACAGAACCAGCTGCACCAAGCCAAATGAAATGCACTGCTTTCGTTTTTTTAATATGCTTTACATGACCCGCCCTTCCATTGCAAACTGTGGCCTCGCGTCCTCTCCCCATTGGTACACCGGCCACAGAGGTCACGACTCTGTCATAAAATTATCGTCGCTTGCACACCAATTGGAGTGGGTCGGAATAATGATGGGGATAGTTAGAGAAAAAACGAGAAGGAACGGTGGGTGGTAGAGACGCATGAGAGGGGAGCACAAGGAGCTACCTATATAGATAATCTTGGCACATGCCAAATGGTGGTTTACATGATGCTTACGCTACCTTTACAAAGGTTTACTATTTTAAAAACGACTTCCCATTTAGCCCTTCAGGTCATCTCCGTTAATATATATATATGTATATATATATATATATATATATATATATATATATACAGTATATATATATATATATATATATATATATATATATATATATATATATATATATATATATATATATATATATAATATATATATTGTTATGAATTTGGGGTAGGGGGGAATATCTAGATCCAGGTAGATCTGCATAGGTAGGTGCTCCGATGATCGTGATAGAAGAACCATCTCAATGTAAATAAGTAGAGGACCTGTCTAGCCCGAATGTCGGATCAAGTGTGTACCTGTGATCATGCGAGGATGATCAGGTGATAGGTAGAATAGGGACTATTCCCTATTCTAATTCCCCTGTGTGTCAGACCTTGTGATCAATCCATTGTCCCTTATGGCAACGCACTCCTATAGACATTAGCTCGATCCATTAGTGCACCACATGGATTAATTCCCCCGCCACCACAATGACTGACCGAAATGACCGACAGCAAGCGGCCGAGCAGTAGTACACCATGGCCAGCAAACATCGCGCAGGCATGCTGAGGCCACACCCACCTCGCGAGAGATTGACACCGAGGGTTTGGTGGGCGGATCACATGACTGGTGGGAGGGGACTCGTGGACTGAGAAGAGGCCCGGATAACATCAGAGCGGCCCGGACAAGCTACTTGGAGCGGCGGACATTTTGTCACTTTGGTCCGGACTTTGGTGGTGAATGGTTGTGTGCCAACATTTCCCCTTCTCGTTCCTGGATCCATCCTGCCCGAACCTCTGTATCCACCTTTCCTCTTGCCTTGTTCTTCTGCCCATGCCTCGCCCTGTTTGTTTGGTCCCTTCATCTGCGACTCTCTCGCCACGAACGTTGGGTGCATCGGAGGGCCGTGCCGAATCCGAGGAGGACGTTGCACGCCCGCTTGCCGCGCACCGGCTGACGTGAGCCCAGCAGCGCACGAGCGAGAGGTGTCATCGAGGCCTGGTCGTACCGACGGCCGAGCAGGTCCCGAGGATCGGAGCCGTGCCCGATTGCACGCTTGGAGCCCGGACGATTCCTGACTGACGCGACATGAAGAGACAGATAAGCTCGCATTCCACAACCCAACAAAACATTGATTTTATTATCTTTCCCATCGTGTGTATTCGATGTTCATGTGTAAGAGCGCTCTCTAGGGGGTTTAGCTATTACCGGCGCATTCCTTTGATCTCGGAGTCTGGCAATAAAGCCGCGTATTTTTGTACAGCAACTCCGTGTTTGGTTGATTTATTAATTTACAGGTGAAGAATGAGCGGACCGTCAGGTAAGTGCGGCATCCTCCCCCAATCCCCCGGCTCGTGTATCGATCCGCCATTGAATTGGAAACGCCTCAAAGTAAGCTCGATTCCATCCGTGGACGCTCAGTCTTAACTGAGAGCAGTCCATGCGACAATATATATATATATATATATATATATATATATATATATTTATTTATATATATATATACATATATATATATATATATACATATATATATATATATACATATATATATATATATATACATATATATATATATATATATATATATATATATATATATATATATATATATATATATATATATATATATATATATTGTTGCGGTTTTGAGTTTGTAAAGTCAGTGTAATAAAGGTTAAAATTTGCCCCTCATAGTTAGTCACACAAGCAACATGTAGCCTCGCGATATTATAGTTATGTCTTAGTATTTGTTAGCTTAGTCCTTTTCCATTATTAGTTCTGCGTTGAGTAGAGCCAAGAGAATAGGCCCTACTGTCACCGACAATCCAGCGTCTGTAGCCTCATGCCCTTTTTCGCCAACGTTAGTTCATTTTGGGCGAGTTAACACGAGGCAGGCTAGGAAGGTCAGGGAGACCGTGGCGGAGCGGCAGAAGCGCTGACGGTAAGCACGAGCCGCCAATCAGAGCTCAGAGGTGGTGGTGGCGGCGTGGTGTCACAGGGCGTGGTGAGAGGGTTCGAGAGGAATCCAGAAGGTTCGGGTGGCGTAGCTATAAAACCCGCTGCGCCCTCGAAAGGACTCGCGAGAGAGGGACGTGCAAAAAAAGGACTAGCGCAGGAAAGCCGATGAACAAAGAACTTGCACAAAAGGACTGCTGCCTAAGGGACTTGATGAACTAAAGAACTCGTGCGCACTAACCAGCTCAGAAGATCGAGGAAGAAGAGTTGGCAGTGAGCTGTACAGATACACAGGCGCAGCCAGACGCGCATGAACCGATATACAGCGCATTTGAGTCACCAAGTGAAAACGACTGAGTAATCGCCAGCCGCGCTGAAAGTCCCGCCCTTTGCCGTTCCACCTCATTATCTGCCTTGTTCGGGAGACGCGCTATGCGTTCCTGCCATCGCCTGCTGCCATCTTCGTGGGATGTGCTGGGGCCGTGGAGAGCCGGACGGAGGCCGTCTCTGGACGACCACGTCGACGGGTTGGGGAATATCTACCCATCTGCAATTCCCCGTGTGAGTGTGAGCCGGGCCCGTTGTCTGGGTAATAGGTTAAGACTGCTTAAGTCTGCACTGTGTCTCTGCGTCCCTGATCATTGTAAATAAGTGTGGGAATAATTAAACCTGTGTTCTTCCTTTCTTCCATTCGATCGTTCCTGTGGTTTATTCATTGGCTAAGCGTGGTATGAATGGGATCGCTCAAATCGGGTTCCACTAATTAAGACTGCATGGACCACGTGGTACTCAATCCGCTCGGCGTACTCAAACCACACGTGGTTCGTGCGAGGATTGTTTCCTCGCTTCCAGGGCAGCGCAGGGACTTAGGTACGAGTGAGAAGTTGTCCCGAGACCCTACTCCACATTTGTCCGGAAGGGACGTTATAAGCCTCGGTTCCGCCAGGCCCAGCAAAAACAAGGGGATTAATCCCCCCTTTGTAAGGGGAAGTAGGGCAGCGTAGAACTGCAACAATATATATATATATATATATATATATATATATATATATATATATATATCTATATTGTTGCAGTTTTGGGAAGCCCGTTCCCTTACAAAGAGGAGATTAAGCCCCTTTTTCTCCTTGGGTCTTCGAACCGCGAGACTGTCGCCACTTCCGGGCAGACGTGGAAAAGGGTCTTGGGACAATTTCACACGTACCTAAGTACCCACGCCGCAGCGGAAGCGGGGATCGAGTCTCACACGAAACACACGTAATTGAGTACATCCGAGCGGATGGCGTACCAAGTGGTCCATGCTGTTACCTTGCTTTTGGAACCCGATCAGAGCGATATAATTCGTACCATGCTAAGTCAATGATGGAAGGGACGAAACGGTCGAATCAAAGGAATAACAGATTTAATTATTATTTACACAATGTACAATGCTAGAAGAAGAAGAGACACAGGGCAGTCTTAAACAGTCTTACTTAATTGCCAGATAATGGGCCCACTCACACACACAGGAAGATGAAGGAAGAATGTCCACGTGCCGAACGCGCCGGCTTTGGTCCTCCAGGAACGGCTCACCCGGCGTGGCCCTCTGGCGGTCACCGCACGTATCCCGGCGAAGGCAGGCAGGCAGGCGGGGTATCTCGGCAAAGGCAGGCAGGCAGGAAAATATGCGCGTCTGTGGCCCGGCACGGCTGTCTTTTACAGCGCGGTTAATACAACTGCCGTCAAACTGAGCGCTCCGAACTCATAACTCGTAACTCAGCGCTTTCACTCTCATAACTCAACTGGCTTGCCCTGCGCGCATCTCATAACTCCAGCTCATAACTGATGGGCTGCGCCACTCTCATAACTGAACTCAGCGCATCTCCTCCCATCTCATAACTGAGGTGGGGGCTCCGGGCACAGGGTTATATTGCCCCCGCCCGAGCCCACATCGAATGTTCCAAACCCCGCCTTTTGCCGCAGTGGTAAGTCACTCCCCTCAAGCCCTGATTGGCGGCTCGTGCTTACCGGACACTCCAACTCGTCCTCCTTCCTTCGGCCTTGATCGACTTGTTCAGGCCTGCCTCTTGGTATTTCGTGCCAAAACCAAAGCAAGGAGGCATCATCGTAAAGGACCTAATTCTCATTATTCTACTCAACGCAAAACTAACACAGGAAAGGTCTACGCTTACATTTACGAAGAAATAACTGAGCTTAAACGAGGCTACATGTTGTAGTGTAACTAAACTATTAGGGGAAATTAACCTTTATTATAAAAACACAAAACCGCAACTATATATATATATATATATATATATATATATATACCGGGGGCTGCAAAAGTAGGTATACAGTAATGAAAAACAAAACGTGCGCACAAAACGTATTTTATTGATTATACAAGCATATCAATAATAACATATCAATAATAAACATATCAATAATAAACATATCAATAATAAACATATTAATCCCTCAAATGTTCAAACTGTTTGCCCCCGGCATTCACACACTCCACTAGTCGAGTGTGGACACCCATGCACAGTCTGGCACAAAGGTCTTTATCAGCATCAATTTCCTGGCAAGCCTCCCGTATGAACTGAATCATGGCATCAACAGAACGTGGCTTGCATGTGAAAACCCTGTCTTTTACACATCCCCAGAAAAAGAAGTCCATAGGGGTGAGATCGGGCGAACGTGGTGGCCAGTCAACGGCTCCCCGACGTCCAATCCACCTGTTGGGAAATTCTTTGTCAAGTCGCGCACGCACAGTGAGTGCGAAGTGCGGTGGCGCCCCATCCTGCTGAAAGTAGAAGTCGTCCTGCTGCTGTTGTTTGCGTACCTGTGGTATGATTGTATCCGTCAGCATGTTCAGATACACGTGTTGATCGACAGTCCTGTGCAGAATGATAGGTCCAACGACACCTTTGCAGGACAGGCCAACCCACACTGTCACCCCAGGTTGATTGAGCTGTTGCTCAATCGTGACTTTAGGGTTTTCAGTTGTGTAGTACACACAATTGTGCCGATTAACGGCACCCGATAGCTTAAAGTTTGCTTCATCGGACCACACGATTTTGCGCAGAATGCTGTCACCCTCCCGTTTCTCGTTCAGGATGGCTTCGCAAAATTGTAAACGCCGATCCGAGTCATCCTCTAATAAACCATGTATCAATCGTGGCATGTACATTTTCAGTCCTGCACGGTGCATCAAACGACCCAACGATCTGCGTGCAATACCCAATTCAGATGACGCCCTGTTTTTCGATTTCTGAGGGCTCTGGGTAAATGCCAGGGCGACTTGCATTGCATTCTCTGGCGTTGTCATGGTGACTGGTCTACCACTCTTCGGCGAGTTGTGGATAGACCCCGTCCTCTCAAATTTGTCACGTATCCGGTATATCGTGAGCCTCGTTGGTGGAGGCGATGCAAATGTTTCTCGCCACTGCTCTCGCACACGTTCACTATTCTCTGTCTTCCAGTACTGTTT
This sequence comes from Myxine glutinosa, assembly GCF_964187855.1. NCBI lineage: Eukaryota > Metazoa > Chordata > Myxini > Myxiniformes > Myxinidae > Myxine > Myxine glutinosa. The sequence goes on along the minus strand of NC_136262.1, from coordinate 97,644,020 downwards.
CAAAATCCATTTGCGCTCCTCGTCCGTTGAATTACCAGCCATCGTTAAATTTCCACTTCACCTGCAAATAATAGATGTATTATAGAAAAAATTACGAAAAAATAAATAAATAAATGGTAATAATGATTTTAATGAATTCTAGTATTAAATGAATCCGAGCGCCACTATTATAATACTGGTATAATTCTTACTGTATACCTACTTTTGCAGCCCCCTTGTATATATATATTTACTGTATATATATATATATATATATATATATATATATATATATATATATATATATATATATATATATATAATTATATATATATATATATATATATATATATATATATATATATATATATATATATATATATATACATATATATATATATATATAATTTTATAAACAGGAATCAAATTCCTGCGAGGGGCTAAGTGTGAAAAAATTCTGATTCAATGCGGGGCTCGAACCACGGACCTCCGTTGATAACGCGTCAACAGTCCACTGCGCTATTGAGCCAGCCGCAATCTCCTCATAACGCGTCAACAGCCCACTGCGCTATTGAGCCAGCCACAATCGCCTCATAACGCGTCAACAGCCCACTGTGCTATTGAGCCAGCCGCAATCTCCTCAGAACTTTTCCACACTTAACACTGCGAGCTATATATATATATTGTCCTGTTCCTAGGGATTTAAATCCTCCAAGGAAACGGATAGCCAAACGAGCTTACACTCTGAGGTGTTCAGTCATAAATGACGGTGTTATTTACACGTGAGGGAAAGGAGAATGACGTACTTACCTTAACGGGTCCCACCGGACGTCTTCGAACCTGCGATGATTAATTCCAGCCGACGCAGGATTTAATATGTACAAAACTACCGGCTTTATTGAAGAAATGCCGATAACTAAATAACACACGGCAAAACTAAGATTCCTAAATGGGACGTCCCCTCACAGACGCATATACACACAAAGGGTAAAATAAAGGTGAAAATATAGCGTGTGTTTTTATTTACTTAGCTCTGAGTGTCTCCTGAACCCCCTCAGGAATCGTCAAAACCCCTGCATCCTTGGCGGGAACAGCACAGAGACCTCCGAGCACATTTCGCGAGTGGGAAACGCAGGCCTCAGTCCGCAGTCCTTGCGCGGGAAACCGCAGGCCTCGGTCCACAGTTCGCTCCTCCTCACAATCGTCGATGATGATGTCGGGACACGACCGTTCGCCACCAAACCCCATAGCCAAGAGCTCCTAACCCTTGACCATTCGTTGAGACTGTCCCACCGCGAGAGAGCTTATCGGCGACCGTTCACCTCCAGATCCAGAAACCGAGAGAGAAAATGTCGGCCCTCCATCCTCCTTTGTACTCAAGGCTCTGACGTCATCCGACGCCGCCCGTGGCTGCTCCTATCAGCCAGTCCCTCTCTTCATTGCTCGACAAATTTAACCAATCACTGCTCTCCAGGGCGTGGCCTCCTGGACCTGCCTGCTTGATGTTATCACCTGTCGGTGGTGTCATCAGTGGTGCTCAAAGTCCTGTTTCCGGTTAGCTTTTATTTAATGTCTTTTAATGGGCTATTGCCTGGCTTTGTGTGTGTGCTGCATTGTCATAAGGAACAGAGGAAAAATAACAGAGGCAATTACATACAGGGGATTCATTACCCATAATCCCTAACTAATTAACATAACCCCACCCCTCTCATGGGGACACATACACTTTTTATAACTCGCCATTCGCAGCAATATAGGTCGGTAACCATTGCGCATTTTAGACAAAATATTTAATTTGGCTTCTCTTCTTTCCAGTCACTGTTAGACACAGCTCCAATTTGGTTTATTTACAGTACCTCTACAGACACATTTGAGACATTAGCGACCCTTAACAAACACTTACAGTACATGCTTTGTCCTTAATTCCCCTCATAACGAATATTTTCCCTCCATCTCGACACATTTATTAAACACGATCACTGCATTCATCAAACACGACCCCCACACATAAAAACAGCCACATTCTCTCAGCCTTACCTTATATTGGCGGGAAGCATGAGAAGCAGCGTGCTCAGTGGGGAGGGTCACCGAGCATGAAGCATGGATGATTGACAGTCGAGCATCTTGAGGCACTCCAATGGGGATACTCCATGGGGGACCAGGCTGCGCTGACAGTAGAGCATCTTGAGGCACTCCAATGGGGATACTCCATGGGGGACCAGGCTCCGCACCCCCGAAGCGAGTATAGTACGCAAACGCTATTCGAAAATCTGATGCTACTGACCTGATATTCGAAGATCTGAGATTTACTGTGAACCCGGAGGATCGCCAGCCTGTCAACTGAGGAGAATCCACATTGTACCAAGGGAAATACTGTTGCGCGGAGGGAGCAACCCGTGTGTGTTGGGCGCGAAGCGCTGTGCAAGTGGTGAAAGGTGGGAAGAATGATCGCTCGTCTGTCATCTGAGGAGAAACCCGCGTTGCCCTGAGGAAAATAGTTACGTTTGTGGGGATAAACAATTAAATACTTTGGTCGGGATAGAATCGTGTAGATTAGAATGCTATGAGTGTCGCGGAAAGGAATCTCAGTGTATCAAAGTAGGCCTTCTGTCCAGGTAAGAGTGTTTGCATGTCGCCACTCAGGGCGTGGCTTTGTTTTTGTTTTTTTCTGCATACATAATCGAGGCTCGTGTAAGAGCTAACACATTGAACATGAAAACATGCACAGACACATAAAACATGCTATGAAGGGATCAGGAGACAAGAGGGGGAGAGAGGGAAGTACACAAGCACAACAACAGAAGAGAACAGGGATGTTGGTAGATCTGTGGAACGGGGAGGGCTGGGGGAGGAGGGAGGGGTACACGGTATAAAGCAAATTAATACTTCCAGGAATTTCAGGAAAGAAGTTGGGGATTTAAAGAGGCAGACTTGGGGTGTTTTAACGGGGGTAGAAAAGCTCAAGGTTTTGGATGGGGGAAGATAAGAGATGGTGGTGAACAGCTGTTTTAAAGACCTGGAGGGAGGAGAGGGATTGAAGAGAGTGTGGGAGTTTGTTCCAGAGGCGGGAGAAAAGAAGAATGAAGGAGTGAAGGTAAGCAGAGAGTCTTGATTTTGGCAGTTTCACCAGAAGATGGTTGCTGGCAGATCTTTTGCATCCTGCAGGAAAGTTTGGGGGACAGAGCACAGACAGAGCAGGGGGAGCTAGGCCAGAGAGGAGTCGGTAGAAGACAGAAAGACCACCAACCTGCCTGCAGTGAGAGTGAGAAAGACCCTCAAAATCAGCTTCATTGCGGGAGATTCCAAAGATACTGAATGCTTTGGTTTCAACTGCGTGAAGCCGAGCTAGGTGTGAGGCAGGAGCACCAGCCCAGAGGGGAGAGCAGTATTCCATTGAGCTGTCGATGAAAGCTTTTTATTTGGTGAGGAGCTCAGGAGTGCCCAGAAAGGACTTCGCATGACGGAGGATACCCAGTCGGCGACTGGCTTTGGAGGCCAGCTTGGAAATGTGGTTTTCCTAAGAAAGATCATGGCAGATAGTGAGACCCAAAATCTTGAGTGACAGAACTTCTTCAAGAGGATTGTTCAAAAAGTAGATGGGAGGGTTGTCCAGTTGGTCTTTTCGGAGAGACAAAGTGAGAGTGTTAGATTTGTCAGGATTGAAAGACATGTTACACTTGTTTGACCAGCTTGTGATATTGTCCAGGTCTGCTGAGAGTGAAGAAGCTGCTGCCTGACAATCTGAGGGTTGGGATATGGAGCACCAGAGAGTGGAGTCATCAGCAAAGAGATAGAGAGGATTTTCCAGAGAGTCAGAGCGATGATTAATGAAGACTATAAAAAGCACAGGGCCCAGAACACTGCCTTGAGGAACTCCAGCCTGAACTGGAAGGGGAGATGAGAGAATTCCATTCAGGGCCACATATTGACTGCGACCAGAAAGGAAGTCTGCAAGCTATGCGTGGAGGTTTCCATGGATACGATATGAGGAGAAGTTGGTGAGCAGGGCGGGGTGCCAGACCAGAACAAAGGCACGAGATATGTTAAGGGAGACGTCTCTGATTTCCTGTTTGGCATTAAGGACCTCCATCCATTGTTGAGACAGCAGAAGCAGCATGTCCAGAGTAGAATGACCTGGTCTGAATCCAAATTAATGATCTGAGATCAAGCCATTGGAGAAGAGGAAGGATTTAATGTCGAAAGTGATGATCGATTCCATGACCTTGCTGATTGTTGGGAGCAGGCTGATTGGTCTGTAGTTGCAAGGATCTGTTTTTGCACCTTTCTTGTGTAAAGCGGTAATGTTGGCTGATTTCCAAGCAGATGGCAGATGACCTTGAGCAAAAGAGAGGGTGAAGAGAATTGAGAAAGGGTGCGAAAGAGCAGCAGAGCAGGATTTTAGGACCCGTGGGTTGATGCCGTCTGGTCCAGTTGCAGAATCAGAGTCGAGGTTTGACAGAAACTTCTCCACCTTGTCAAGAGAGAAGGACACAGAGTCCAGGAGCAGCTGGGTTCAACTGGGTAAGGTGGGTACAGAGAGAGATGGGTTTGGGACACAAGATTTTGAGGCAAACACAGAGTTGAGGCATTTAGCTTTTGTCACGTGCGGTGTCAGCTGTGTAGCCATTTGAGGTAAGGGAGGGGATGAAGGGGGAACAAACACCAGAAACGGATTTGACCAGACGCCACCAGGATTTGGAGAAAGGAGACAGGTTTGAGAGTTCAGTCTTGAGAGTAGAGAGAAAATGCTTCCTGGCTCTTCTGAGGGTAGACACACACTTGTTCCGAGCTTTGTGAAAGGAACTGAGATTGCCTTTAGTTCAATTAGCGTTCCAAGATGCAAAGGCAAGTTGTTTCAAGGCAACTGCCTCACCACAAGATTCAGTGTACCATAGTCGGGAGGAAGGGTATGACAACTGAAGACGAGAATGGATAAATCTGTGCATGAGAGAGAGCAGTTTACTTTGGAAGAATTCCCAGGAAGAGTTTATGTCAGATGCAGTAGAGATGGCAGACCAGTCCAGATGATTGATGGCTGCTTGAAGACCGTGCCAGTCAGCCTGAGTGAAATGCCAGACTCATATGTGTTAAGTAATTCTGGGGCTTAAAGGTTAATTCCCCAGTGTGTAATTTGCCCCTGTGATCTTCCCTCCGTCTTTATTACAATTAAAAAGTCCGCCAAACAACAACTATAACAAATGGACTCATTCGCTCACAACGCCTCCAGGGCTAACCAACACCCATCACATTTGCCGATCGGCATGTAAATCCCACCTCACGACCGCCGACACCATCCGAACATTCCAGAACAGCAACTAGACTCCGCCCCCTGACGACTCGTGGTGAGGAGGCCACGCCCCGGCCTTTGTGTTTGGTAGAGGCGCGGCCGAGCGATGGGATGATTGAGTAGTGCTCGATGGTTGGACAGTGTGTGACATCAGCATGGAACATTGGAGAGCTGAGGAAAAAAAGCCGCGTCTCGCCATCTTTGTCTCTCGATATTCTGGTCTTGCTTTTGTGGTGGATGGTCGCTCCTCTCGTGTGCGCTTGTGCAGAGAACCTTTGGAGCATTGTGGAGTTTTTGCACCTTCGGAGGAGAGGGTGTTGTTGACAGTGGTGCTTTTCGGGGGAGGAGAGAGCCGTGTCTCGCTTGTCGATTGAAGCGAGGAAGAGCCGGTTGGCTGCTTGTTCATGCCTGGATGTTTTCGGCACCATTTGTTGGTGCGTTTCCCATGCGGTGGTTCAAGGTGAAGACCAGCCAGCCTTACCAGCCATTTGGGGATGCAAAGCTAAGTGCCAGCCGGCTTTAAACGAATCATCATTTATTTTTTTCTTTATTTTCCCCTTGCTTGTGTACAAGTCTGAGTTGAGATGTCTCAATTAGGAATTTTAGTTTTTACCTCACCTTTCTTTTCATTAAACTTGCATTTATTTTCATTAAATCGGTTATTGTTGCATTTTATCCTTTTGTCTTGTTTCGTTTTTTCGTTTGTGGGTTCAGATAATCCCTGCATGTGTTCCCGATTAAATAAGGCTTGGGCCTTCCCGCGTGCATGAAAGATAATCCCGCCAAGGTTCAGGGTACGCCTTGGAGTTATAGCTCGTTTCGGTCATTTAGCCTCTTGGGGTCTTAACCCCAGGGACACGACAATACCATTGTCCTGAGGGAACGACCCATGCTGTGCTGGGCATGAAACGCCGTGTGAGTGAAAGGCAGGCCGGCCAAGCAGAGATCTCTAGTGGACAACGAGGTTGCACTGCAACACACTATCATACTGAACACTTACCTCCTTCACCCCATCCCCGCCCCCCCAATCCTACACTCCTTCCTACCAGTATCAGGATCAGTACCCATCCTTCGATGGGGCCCAAGTAAAGCAAGGGCCGACACTAAACCCTGAACTCATTCCCCACTCTTCTCTTCTTCTTCTCTACCTTTCCTCGGAGTGTCATTTTGCTATGCCCATGTTTCCTGTGTAAATGATCAAGTAAGATTGGAGAAGGGTTTAAGCGATAAGTGGGATTAAGCTATTCGAGTTGTGATTATTGACTGTGTGGTGTCTTTTATTGTGACTTGTGCTTTTAAATTATAATTGTGCTTGTAATTGCATTTTTAATTTTTAATCATTGTAAATTGATGTGTAAATTTGTTTCTTTATTGTTCATTGTAAGTACTTGTGTGAATTATTTTTGTAAACAGTTGTTTCTAACCTGCCCATTTTGTCCCTTTTCCATTGACTTGGCTAAGGTGCAGTAGTGGTAGTTTGGGACATTCTTCCTCAACCAATTGGCTCCACAACATTAGCTGGTCCATACTTGGCAGCTCCTCATTGGCTAAGATATGGTGAGTACGAACTGAGGGCGTGATCCTTGGTTAGGTTGGCCATGTCATCCCCAGGTAAATGGTGTCAGACGTAGGACCCTGGGAAATTTGGCCATCTGATTGGCAACTTACCGGGTGGCAGGGTTATCTGTGGCCTCAGGACCGGTAGTCAGGGGGAGCCCGAGAAGTCCCCTCGTGGTGAACCCTGAAACCCGAATCCGTAACAAATTATACATGCATTACCTTCACTGCCGATTTAATGAGAGTTGGGGTTGGGAGGGGGAAGCATATCAATTATGAATTATTCTCTGCGCATAAATAATAAATACGTTTTCCCTAATAGACAAAGCACTAAGACAAGGTGCGTTATCAGCTTGGTAGACATAAACACCCTCACCGTAGTGCATCAAAGGCAATAGCGCAGCTTTGTGCAAAATTTCACAGCCAGACAACTTGAATGAAGACTGCTGCTTTACATAATGGGAACAACTTTCACAATTCATGTTAGGGTGTGCTGTCCCACTATCTTTGGAAATTTGGTGTATATTACAGCAGAACTTTGAGGCTCATTCAATCTTTTCCTATCTACTTGTCATGCAAACATGCTCTAATACCTGCAAGATATGTAACAACTAACAATACATTTTCATGAGCTTCTCTTTATCTAATAGCCCGGTGTTGCCTTAATGGTTAAGATGGCTGGCTTCAGATATCAAGGTCCTGAGTTCAAGCGCCTGTCATGCTGTTGAATTAACACCAGGTGGGTTGACTCAGCCTGTCATCCTTCTGAGGTCTGTACAATGAGTACCAGCTTACTGGTAAGAATGAGCCATTCGAGTATCCTGTGTCGGCATGACGACCCGTCCAGGATTGTGCCCAAAAGCCTAAGAACCTGCTTTATAGTCTACTTGCCAAGCCTATAGAGCCCTCTTGTGAACCCGGAAATGTTGAGTACCCCAAAGTTTTATGTTAGAAATGTACAGTATGGGTCCCCAGTACTTAGAAACTGCCGGATGCTAACTTGCATATGTTGGGCAATTAGCAAAATTAGCATTAATAGCATTAACCCTATCAAACATAGGCCTGGGACACTGAAATTTCTGTTTCGCTCTATTGCTCCGTTTGAATGCTTCGTGTGAGCAAACTATTTGAAGGATCCGTATGAAATTTGGACATAATACACTTAGACAGATATGCTTTCCGTGAGTGTTCTTATAAAAATTTCCTGCGATCAAAATTTCATGTAAAAAAAGGGATGTAAAAGCCGTGGATTTTTTTTCACCCAACATTTTTTTGCGCGGTTAGTGCCCCTACTCTCATGTTGAGCTACAGTTTCAATGTTAGTGTTTATTTGAACAGATCGTAACCTGGCACGTTCAACGCACTAAGCCCAATCTCGCTAGCTGCTATAGTTTTTGAGATATTGAGTATTTCGATTAATTTTTAGTCCGGCTATGGGTGGATTGTTTCATCACCCCTACCCTAATAGCTCACAGGTTCTGGCGAGCAGAAAGAGAGGGTGATTGGATGCTGCAACAACACTGCCTTGAAGAGATGCTGCCCTATTTCTTTGCTGCCGGTCATCACCACTATGCAAGATGGATCACATGGCATCTGCGCGACATGCAGTACCTTCCTGCTACTGCCAAGGATGACCTTTACGCTGGAAGCCATGTGTGCCGCCACTCTGATGGTGCAGCTGCAGTGAGTGGAGACATGTTTGGGGAGCAGACATTCATCAAGCAAGGGAAGGGAGTAGGAGGCATGAAGGGCATCTCCACCAACCCTGAGCAGGTCGCCGTGTGGATCCAATCTTTCGGCATCTGCTCCTATCTCTCCAAGTCATTGGATGAGATTTACGACGATGCTGAAGCACCGGCTAAGACAATGAAGCCCAACAGACACAAAGAAGAGGGTAAAGGACGGCGGAAATTGGACGCGGAGGACCGGGCTAAAATCCTGAGAGTGCTACAGGAAAACTCCCATCCACTCACCATAGAGACCGCGACCCTCCACCATATCATAAATGGCCAGGTGGCAGATGAAAAGGTGAATGTGCAAGATGCATTGAAGATCGGACAGGACATGAGCACACTGTTCTCTTCATCACTTCTTGAGAGATTTCATGCGCCCATCTCAAATAAGGTGGTGACAATGACATTCACCAAAAAAAGAGTGAAGGTCAATGCGAAGATCATATGTGACCTTGAGGCGTTGTTTGCTCGGCTGCTGGTGGTGGGGAGCAAGAGAAGAATGGAGCTCTCTGCCCTCTTTGACTACGAGCTCGGCCCGGTCCCTGCATCCATCATCGATGAGTATGGATGCCTCAGGAAGGGTAACAAGTCTGTGATCGTCCAGCGTCTTGGAATCCTTGCCCCCAATCCCCACCCACCACATGTTGTACTCGTTGATGCATCGCAGCTCATCTACCACGTGGTGTGGCCATCGTCAGGCACTGTGGCTGACCTCGCAGCCAGCATGGGGCGCCGGCTTAATCGCTACATCACCGAAACATTTGTCATCTTTGACCGGTATGAGCAAGTCTCTGCCAAAGACCACGAGAGGCAGAGAAGAGGTGGGGAGAGCTCAACAGCGTACTGACTCTCACTGACAACCCCTCTACCTAGCCGCGACAAAGTGATGAAGAACAAGACAAACAAACGGAGACTGGGTGAGCTCCTGTGCACACACAGCATAGGAGATCACATCAAGATGGTCAGCAAAGCAGACAGTATTGTCACTCATGACAAGGCTGCCGTCTCCCTCATCTCATACATGTTGGATGCAGCCAGTCGCGGAGCTGAAACTGTCCGCATTCTCAGCGACGACACTGATGTTTTCGTACTCATGGTCTATTGGTGCTGGAAGGTGGGTATCACATGTAACCTGCAGATGGAGAGATGGGATGGCACTATTCTCAACATCAATTCGACAGTAGAGAATCTCGGTGAGCAGTGTCGCTCCATCCTGGCTATGCATGCTCTCTCCGGATGTGACACCACCTCCTATCCCGCGGGGAAAGGGAAGGTGTCTGCACTCAAGGCCATGAGAGTAGTACCTGGTGACCTCCTTCACTTCATCGGAGAGGAGGGAGCTACAGATTTACAGATTACAGAGGCAGTGAGTGGTTTCTTCCTGGCTCTGTACAACGAGAGGGAGTCGGCATCTCTGAACGTCGCCAGATATGACATCTACCGAAAGCGCAAAACCCCCCCCAGCACTGAAGACACTGCCTCCTACAGAGCGCAACGCTCTTCTCCATGGACGGCGTGCCCATCTACAGGTGCTGCTTTGGAAAGCAGCAGACTGCCCTGACCCACCAGCTGTGGACATAACAGAGTTTGGATGGAATAAGAAGGAAGGCGAGAAGGGAGAGGAAGTCATCATGCCCATCCTGGATGCAAGCCCCGTTGCTCCTCCTGCCGTGTTGGAAATGATCAGCTGTAGCTGAAAAGCTGGGTTAAAGCCCTGTTTAACAGCAAAGTGCAGCTGCGTAGCTGCAGGCCTGGCCTGTACCAGCTACTGCTTCTGCAAAGGCTCTGATAGTACATGTTGCAACACACTCACACACTCACAGCAAGAAGAGCAATATGACAAGAATGTACAGTCAGGAGAAGAAGATGAAGAGGATGAGGATGAGTTTTATGATGAGGATATGCTTTATAACAGTGCAGAGTAGTAGAAGTGCAAGACGCTCTTTCTTGATGGAAGTTTTATGTTGTGTAACTAGTGCACATATTTTTCAGCTCTGATAATTTTGGGTATACTTGTGTTTTAATTTTGAGGATATTATTTACCCATAGTCATATTATTCTAGTTTGGTATGGTACTTCCCTTTGTTACCTCTAATACCTGTGAATAAAAGTGGAGCAATAGAGCGAAACAGAAATTTCAGTGTCCCAGGCCTATGTTTGATAGGGTTAATGCTATTAATGCTAATTTTGCTAATTGCCCAACATATGCAAGTTAGCATCCGGCAGTTTCTAAGTGCTGGGGACCCATACTGTACATTTCTAACTTAAAACGTTGGGGTACTCAACATTTCCGGGTTCACATTGCTGGCAAGTAGACTATCAGCAACCCTCTGCATCTGAAGATTCCAGAAGGAGTGGTCTTCTTCTTCTCCTTACCTAAAACATCAGTGAACAGTCGAGGCATTTGGAATTTTATCGAAAACCTCAGAATTACGCATTCTTGGCATTGCTCAACCTACCAAGCAAAGTCTAATCCATAACAGCTCTGCATGACTCATGTGAGTGCTGCCACCACAGACATAAGCGAGGTCTTAACTGGAGCGGAGAACTCTGACATGTCAAGTGCTATATCGATTCGTTCATACATTCATATCACTTGTGTAATTTAATTTATGCATCATCGGAGTATGTTTGGACGGGTTCCTCAGCATCCCAGGTGGTACTTCCTGATGCTGTGGAAGAGAACACCTTAGGCTCAATAAAGTGCGTTCTTTCTCACTTCTTATCAACCCTTTTTAAAAACAAGTATATTGGGCCTCATAAATAAAACGTTGGTGGAAAGTTACACATGGAGGGGGAAAATTGGCATGGAAGAGACAAAAAATCAAATGAAAGTTGAAAAGATTGGGGTGTGTATATGGGTTGGTGTATAGAAAAGGGTAAATAGGAGTTTGAGTAATGTATGTGTATCTATATAGGGGTTGGATAGGGTATTATTTAAGAGTATATTATTGAGGTACTATTAGTACACTGTGCTGAGAGGGTGGTATATAAGTACGCACACTGGCCTCTAAGCTGTCTAGCTTGGGTTTGAATCCCGACCCAGCTATAAAGTCCTGAGAGAGATGGCTGCTTGTAGCCCCTGCCAATCTGCCAGACTCGTCGCCACTGAGTCCTCTCTCTGAGGATAGCCAGAGAGATGTTGACTTTCTTCACAAACATATGATCCGATGAACCAATTGGAGCAGAGGAAGAGCGGGAGACATTAGCAGGAAAGTTTGTCATCACCAAGTCCAGAATGGAGGATTTGCCATTGGGAGAAATCTGCATCGGAAAGTTCACAGATTGGGTCAGGCCCATGTAGTCACAGTAGTTCTTTGCCGAAGTGCCATGGCTGGTGAGAGAGGTAACAACACTCAGCCAATTTGCATGGCAACAATTGTAATCACCACATATGAGGAAGAGAGAGTTTGGATGAGTGGCTAAAAGTTTGTCCATCTTGTCGGAGAGAGAGAGAGAGAGAGAGAGAGAGAGAGAGAGAGAGAGAGAGAGAGAGAGAGATATATATATATATATATATATATATATATATATATATATATTATATATAGAGAGAGAGAGAGAGAGAGAGAGAGAGAGAGAGAGAGAGAGATATATATATATATATATATATATATATATATATATATATATATATATATATAGAGAGAGAGAGAGAGAGAGAGAGAGAGAGAGAGAGAGAGAGAGAGAGAGAGAGAGAGAGAGAGAGAGATATATATATATATATATATATATATATATATATATATATATATATATATATATATAGAGAGAGAGAGATATATATGGAGATGGAGATGGAGTCATCACTGTTAAGAGAACGGTACAACACACAAACGCGCAAGATATGTGAGAGGAGGGTAAGTCGCAGTCATAGTTACTCCTTGGAGTTGGGAGGTGTAAGATCAGTACAAGGCCAGTGAGAAATTGAGCTTTTGAGGTTAAGTGCAACCCCACTATCGGGGGAGGGGGGGCAGGGAGGGGAGAAGAGGAGTGAAGGGGATGGTTGGTGGACCGACCGAGTATCGAGCGGACAGAGACCTCTGAAAAATAATCCTTGTGAAGAAAAAGTAGACATATATCGTGTTGTAGAGGAGGATAGCACGTGTAGCATCTCTGAAGGAGATACAAGGGTTAAATACATTTTTAAAATTCATTTTAAAAGCTTTTAAAGGTGTAGGAAACACTTATGGTATATTTAACGGAATTCAGATATTGAGAAAAGTTTGGAGATTTAGTTTGGAGATATTGAGAAAAGAAGATGGTGGGGGGGGAAATGTAGAACCATAAGCAGAAGGAATGAAAATCGTTATGGAGTGAAAATCGTTTGAAATGAAAATCGTTATGGAGTGAAAATCGTTATGGAGTGAAAATCGTTATGGGGTGAAAATCGTTATGGAGTGAAAATCGTGATGGAGTGAAAATCGTTATGGAGTGAAAATCGTTATGGAGTGAAAATCGTTATGGAGTGAAAATCGTTATGGAGTGAAAATCGTTATGGAGTGAAAAACGTTTGACATGAAAATCGTTATGGAGTGAAAATCGTGATGGAGTGAAAATCGTTATGGAGTGAAAATCGTTATGGAGTGAAAATCGTTATGGAGTGAAAATCGTTATGGAGTGAAAATCGTTATGGAGTGAAAATCGTTATGAAATGAAAATCGTTATGGAGTGAAAATCGTGATGGAGTGAAAATCGTTATGGAGTGAAAATCGTTATGGAGTGAAAATCGTTATGGAGTGAAAATCGTTATGAAATGAAAATCGTTATGGAGTGAAAATCGTTATGAAATGAAAATCGTTATGGAGTGCAAAGTAAAGAGAATCACAATGGAAAAGAGAATCGTTATGGAGTTTTGAAATAAGAATCGTTATGGAATGAAAGTCGTTATGAAATGTAAATAGTTATGAAATGAGAATCCTTATGGAGTGAATGTTTTTTTCTCAGCCATGATCTGTCTTGGGCAAGCCAAATTTCAAAGATAGCACCCAAAGCCAGACTCAGACCTGCCATGACTTCTGACCTTTGATGCAGGAATCAAATCAGTTCATCTTTGCATCATAATATATACTTAAACCAAGTTTGGTCAAAATCCCATCATTGGTTCACAGGTTAGCTCGGTAACAGAATTTCTTTTAATCTAACACAACCCCTGACCTTTGGCCTCTTGACCACATAATCTAATCAGTTCATCTTTGCATCACACATACTTGTACCAAGATTGACTTAGTTCCCTTCAGCCATTCTTAAGTTATCACGGTAACGAAAACCTATTACAGACTCTGACCTTTGGCCTCTTGGCCTCTTGACCTCAAAATCAAATCAGTTCACCTTTGCATCATAATTTATGATTATACCAAGATAGGTGAAAATACCATGACTGGTGTTATGGATCCGTCATTTCCGCCTTTGTTGTTATTATATACTGTTAGGACTTTTAGTTTCAGGTAATATTGTTGTTAAGATTTTTGTATGAAGTGGAGATGACTTTAGTAAAAGGTGAAAATAAGTGTTTGTGAAGGAAAAGGAAGATGTGGCAAAGGAACCGGAAGAAGAAAAGAGATGGAGATGGGCAGAGAGAAGAGGAGAGAGACAGCTGTGATTTGCATCGAGGCTGCGAGCGGACGTTTTTGATATTCGTCACGAATGAGTTGATGCTTCCTGTGAAATTGATTGCCCGCGACATCGTCCTATATTGCGATTGCAATTAAACCTGTGTCTCAGGTTTTATCATCAAGTGTGAGTCATTGTTGAAGGGAGCAAGTGCCTCCATTACAGGCCGATACGCCATTTTGTCCACGAAGAGGGTGTCAACTTGGCGCATCTTGTTTTGTCATTGGGATTCCCATATTGACCTCATTGTTTTGAGTGCCGTTGGTTCCCATATCGGCTCAATTCCCATATCGACCTCTCACCTCGTAACTCCTTGTTCGCAGCCGTGCCGATACCTGCCTGTTCTCGTCGTTCTGCTTGACTTCAACCAGTGTGGGGATCCATGCACAGACTTTGGGGAATGTTACATTCCACTCACGTTTGTCGTATCGTGAGTTCATTGCTTTGAGAGCATTTGGGGGAATGATGGTGCCATCATATGTATTGTTCATTTGATACAAGTGACAGTTTCATTGTACTTTCTTTCATTGTGTTATTATTGTGTATGTGAGAGTTCTTAATACAATTACTTGTTTTGTTCTACAATTGCATTGGTGTGGTTTTACCATGGTTTATTAGAACACTCAAAATAACAAATCTTTCTGCTGTGTTCCCGCTCCAGACTCTGAGGTGCACTGTAACCAGGGTTTGGGGAGGTAATACGTAACACTGGTTCACAAGTTAGCTTGGTAACATAATTTTTACCTAATGGGATGTCTGACATTTGACCTGTTGACCCCAAAATCGAATTAGTTTCATCTTAACATCATTATATATACATGTACCAGGTTTGACCTGGATCACTTCAGCCATTCTTATGTTATAAACCTATTAGAGACTTTGACCTTTGACCTATTGACCCCAAAATCAAGTCAGTTCATCTTTGCATCATCATACATGTACCAACCTTGATCAAAATCCCATCACTGGTTCACAAGTTATCGCGGTACAGGAATGTAAACTAACGTGACCTTTGACTTTTAACCTTGTGACTCCAAAATGTAATCAGTTCAACTTTACCTCATTATGCACACCCGCACCAACTTTGACTTAAAAATAATCCTTCAGTCGTTCTCAAGTTATCGCGGTTACGAAAACCTATAACGGGCGTGCGGAAAGACAGACAGACATAACTTTGGACTCCCTTAACTACACATTAGAAACAAATATTAAATAAATGAATAAAGAACACCAATGAAATACACAATGAACAATTAAATGAACATTTACAGGGATATTCACCAAAATGTAGGGCTGAGATTGCTTATTTGGATGGGAGAGGTGTGGATGTGGAGTGGAGGGATTACAGGGAAGGAGATCAGGCCTTGTCTTGGATGGATTGCTCGAATAATTTGTGGCTGGGAAGGTAAGAGAGGTCATCCTGGAGCGATAGGCCATTCTCCTCAACATGATCGGGCTTTCGGGTGAGTCGTGCGGCCAATCAGGAAACTCCGATCGAGCTAGCGAACAGGCCGCATGATGAATCTGAATCGGAGAAGTCGTCACCAAGGTGCTGCAAAATGGCGGGATCATAGCACGGGGAAAATACAAATATTTGTGAAAAGATCAATCTTGTGTTGAGAAAACCAAAAAGGCTAATTGCGGCTGCAAAGCTAGGTGGACAAACATTGAGTGCTTGTATTACAATAAGTGTCACCTGTTCACTTATTTAAGGAGCAGTGAACTGTGTCAAAATGTCTTGTGTTATGAGCCAGTGCTGATAATGATTCGACAGCTTGCACCCTTATATGTTAATGTGGTTACTGTTGGTGACGTAGCATATGCCTCATTGCTATTGCGCATGCGCGGCCGGGCGGTTCCGGTGTCTCGTCCATCTTGGTGTGCGGTTGCCTCTTGCCTCGTCATCCGATAAAGCTGATGTAACAAATGTAACCATGCTGATGCAACAAATTATTAAAGCTGATGTAACAAAGCTTGAACGTGTTTTGGTTGGGCATTCGCTCTGAAGGAAGGAGAGGCGTTTACTCTTTCATGGCTGAACCGTAGCACCTAGAGGCCCCAAATTTTAGGTGTAGGTACTTCAGAATCTGTCCAAGGTTTTAGCTATCACATGTTGGCCTTGATGTCTTCTTTGAGGCTACCAAAGGCCCGGATAACATATATATGTATATTGGGATGTAAGGTCAGGCATTGCTGCTGCCGGCCCACAAGGGTAAAAGGTCACCACTACAAGACCAATAACTCCATAGCTTTTCAATGTCCAACTCTTCCCGAAACCCAAGCTGGGAGAAACTAACCCAGCCGGGCAGCCCTCCTGCGCAATGCCAGGTAGCCTCTGCTTGTTTTCAATAAACAATAAAAGTGCATTTTGTTTTTATTATGATCAGATGCAGCAATTATCTGCTCGAGAAATCCTTTTCACTTCCATTTTTTTTGCTTGTTTCCTCATGTCTCAGTCATAACATATCAAGTTATGCATCCAGTTAATGACCCATGGAATGAATATCCATTGAAATGCAGACACTGAATTATTTGTCATTGATAGGATGTTCTTTTTTATGCAGTGGTAGACAAGCCCAGAAGGTCGCCATGTCGACGGATATTCTAAGAACCTCCTTGAATGGATAGTGTAAGGAACAGTTGAGGGAAATCTAAACTACTGCCACGCACACAGATTTTATTATAGAGAGTCTGGAATCAATAGCTGTCTCTACAAGGTTGGGAAAGCAAACCTTGAATGCATTGAGAGTCAGGCATCTCATGTTTCATGAACACACAGAGACCCCTTACTACTACATCTGTAAAGTAAACTTATTCCTTTAACTTTGTTGCTCAGTGGAATCTATCATTCCCTTGTTGATTTACCTCGTTATAAAAGAAAATATTCTCTGGATGAATTATTAAGGAACTGTTGTTGGTGACTGGAATTTGCTGTGCAATGATAAATCATTAGAATATATCGTTAAATAGTTGGTATAATTATAATTACCTTGAGAAATAGGCAGCAGAGCAAATTGCAATGAATGCATCACCAGCCTTTATCATATATATATATATATATATATATATATATATATATATATATATATATATATATCTATATATATATATATATATATATCTATATATATATATATATATATATATATCTATATATATATATTGTTACGTTTGTGGGGGGTAGACAATGATTACCTTGGAGTCAGGTAGAATTGTATAGGTAGTGTGCTCCGACTGTCGTGAAGAACAAGGAACCCCATGTATCATAAGTAGGGATCCGGTAGACCGTATGTCGTGTAAATGTACAAGTGTCCCCATGAGAGGGGTGGGGTTATGTTAATTAGTTCGGGATTATGGGTAATGAATCCCCTGAATGTAATTGCCTCTGTTATTTTTCCTCTGTTCCTTATGACAATGCAGCACACACACAAATCCAGGAAATAGCGCATTAAACGACACTAAATAAAGGCTAACCGGAAACAGGCCTCTGACCACCAACGATGATATCACCGACTGGTCGTCACAAGAGCAGGTAGGTCCGTGAGGCCATGCCCCGGAGAGCAGGGATTTCAGAGATTTGTCGAGCAACGAAGAGAGAGACTGGCTGATAGGAGCAGGCACGGGTGGCGTCGGATGACATCAGAGGCTGGAGTACAAAGGAGTTGGAAGGCCGACATTTTCTCTCTCTGCTTCGGGATTTCATAAAGAACGCTCTCCCCGACATTTTCGTGATTTGACAACGAACGGTCTTAGTTTACGAGCTCTTGGCTTTCTCTCAGTTTCTGGATCTGGAGGTGAACAGTCGCTGATAAGCTCTTGTGGTGGGACAGTCTCAACGAACAGTCGTGTTCTGACATTTTCCCTCCTCTTACGTTGGAACATTGGTGCCGTGCAGTCACAGTTCATAGGGCTCTCGCGCTGAGAGATGTGGGTGCTGGTGAGGCGGACGACGAGGATGAGGGCAACTGAGTGAACGAGGGCACGCTGAGGCCTACGTCCCGCCAGGGCCTGTGCCGCGCCCGGATTGCACGCTCGGGCCTGGATGATTCCCGACGGGGTTCAGGAGATACTCAGAGCTAAGTACCTAGTTGAGAAACACACACACATTTATTTTCACCAGTTATTTGTTCCCTTTGTCTGTATACGAGTCTGTATGGGGACGTCCCGTTTAAGAATCTTAGTTTTGCCATGTGTTATTTTGTTACCAGCATTTCTTCAATAAAGCCAGTGTTTTTGTACATTTGAAACCATGTTGGTTTGAGTTGATATTCGTAGGTGCGAAGACGTCTGGTGGAAGCCATCCAGGTAAGTTCGTTTTTCTCCTTTCCCTAGCGTGTAAAAAACACCGTTATATTTTTGACTGAACCCCTCGGAGTTAAAGCTCGATTGGTCATCCGTCACCCAGGGGTCTTAATCCTGGCGGTGAACACGACAATATATATTTATATATGCCATTGTCTCTCTCTCTCTCTCTCTCTCTCTGTTTGTATGTGCTCTATGCACTGCCACATCTTTTAAGTAACAAACTCCAAACTCGGGGTATAAATACAACTTTGTTCAGTGGATAACATAGGCTATGTCATCACAGCTACAAAAGATCAAAGCCCCCCCCCCCCCAAAAGAGATATATATACTAATACTAAGATATATAGTATACCTCTCCCCTCTCACCTCCCCTTACCCTTCCCTCCCCCCTTCCCACTCGCCTCCTCAACCCTCCCTCCCCTCCCCCTCTCACTAACACCTAACCCCTTCCTCCTCTCTCCCACCCCATCCCCTCCCTCATCTACTCCTCCCTCCCCCCCCCATAATCCCCTGAGCAACAGGTACTTCAGCTCGTTGATAAATAATTGTGATGCCATAAATAATAAACAGATGTTTCATTCACTCTTGGTTATTTTACCAAGAACATACATTTTCTGCAATGTACACCAGCTTTACGATCATAGCGGTGTCAGGTGTTGATAAACAAGAGGGAGAATTGCTTTGCAATACATGTCCCCTCCCAAGTTTCAGTTAAATATCAGTAAACACATCCCTTTATGTGGGCCACGTATGCCACGTTCGGTGCTGAAAATAATAATAAAAACTATAACGACTCTTCGACGTCACGACGTTGATCGATATGCCTCTGCCCACATTATTTCATCATTATACATACTTGTACCAAGTTTGATTTAAATCCATTCAGATGTTCTCAAGTATCACATTTTTACCTGACATGACCTCTGACCTCACCAAAATCACCTCACTCCTCACCTTTGATGCCAAAATATAATTCAGTTCATCTTTGCCACATAATATATACTTATACCAAGTTTGGGCAAGATCCTATCACCGGTTCATAGGTTAGAACAATAGCAGAATGTTTACTTAATGGGACCTCTGACGTTTGACCTAGTGACCCCATAATCGAATCAGTTCATGTTTACATCATTGTAATACTTGTACCAAGTTTGATTTAAGTCCCTTCAGCTGTTCTCAAGTCATCACATTTTTACCTGACATGACCTCTGATCTTTGACCTCTTGATGGCATAACCCAATCAGTTCATCTTTGCATCATATATATACTTATACCAAGTTTATTCAAAATCCCATCACTGGTTCACAAGTTATCACGGTAACAAGATTTTTTTTACCTAACATGACCTTTGGTCTTTGACCATGTGTCCCCAAAATCTAATCAGTTCATCTTTACCTCATTATACATACCTGCACCAAGTTTGACTAAGATCCCTTCAGTCGTTCTTAAGTTATCGCCGGTAATGAAATAATGGTAACTTAACATGACCTCTGATCTTTGATCTCTTGACTGCATAATCAAATTAGTTTATCTTTGCATCATGGTATATAATTATATGAAGTTTAGTGAAAATCCCAAGACTGGTTCACAAGTTAGCTCAGTAACAGAATTTTTACCTGGTGGGATGTCTGACATTTGACCTTTGACCTCTTGACCCAAAAATCTAATCAGTTAATCTTTACATCATTATACATATCTGTACCAGGTTTGGATTAGATCCCTTCAGCCGGTCTCAAGTTATGAACATATTACAAACTTTGACCTTTGACCTGTTGACCCCAAAATCAACTAATTTAATCTTTCCATCATAATACACACTTGTACCAGCTTTGGTCAGATTCCCATCATTGATTCACAAGTTATTGCGGTAACAGGATTTTTACCTACCATTACCTCTGACTGTTGGCCTTTGACCTCGTGACCCCAAAATGTAATCAGTTCATCTTTACCTCATTACACATACCTGCACCAAGTTTGACTAAGATCTCTTCAGCTATTCTCAAGTTATCGTCTTAACGAAAACCTATCATGGAGGGACGGACGGACAGATAGACGGAGGGCAAACCGTTAGTCCCCTCTGGGTAGCTAGGGGCTAATAAGCAGAGCAATGAAATCTGTTGTTGCAGCAATGTGAAGACATTTCTTTCAGCTGACCTTCTGGTTACCCAGTTGAGCAATCAATGGTATTTCTGTTTCCTTCGGCTTCACTTTGGTCTCTATCAATAGGCCGTGGAATTGAGTAACTGTGTGGGAGTGGGAAAAAACATTTGGAGGTGGCTCTACTCGTCCCGGGTGTGAGGATATAATAAGCTTAATAAGCCCTACATTACTGAGTTCTCTTTGCTGGAACTTATTGTTTCAATGAATGTCACATGTATTACTAAAACAAGAAGCGTCCATCCCTACGTCCATATGTCACACTTCATTCTAATCTTTAAAGGGTTTCTGCTGTTGTCATGTAATAAAATGGTACAGTTGAAGAGCTAATAAATCAATTTGCTTGGAACAAAAATTCATGTGCATTTAATCTTAAAGGTGCCTGTTTTAAAATCCTGTTCTTACCAAGATTGAAGAAGAAGAAGCAGGATCTCGAGCTTTAATGTAGCAAGCGGTTCCTGCTGTCGTATAATTATAAAAATTGTACTGTTGCAAAGCTAACTAGAACGGCACTCAGTAGTGCACATCCCTCCACCAGGCTGAATAGTTTACATTTTGTATCCCACTAATAGGCCAGATCTGGGTTCGGACCTGCGCCAAAATTGAATTGCTTGTTCTCATCACCAAACCAACTCATCAACCTAGTTTTGTCATAATCCGTCCACAATCTTTTGAAATGTCCTGCAATATATTGTTTTTGACGCTGTCGCTCAATGGGTCTGTCGTTAAGGGGATCTGTCTCTGCACCTTTTTGTGTAATGCAGTGATGGTGGCTGATTTCCAAGCAGTTGAAAGATGACCTAGGGCAAATGATAGAGTGAACAGAGCGCAGAGATGTACAAGAGTGGCAAAGACAGTTTTTAAGACAAATGCACTGATGTCGTCCAGGACAGTTCCAGAATCAGAGTTGAGGGATGCCAGAAACATCTTCGCCTTCTCATTTGAGTAATACACAGATTACAGGAGCAAATTGGTACTACTGGGTAGAGTGTGTACAGGGAGCGAGGGGTTGGGGACACAAGAGGTTGAAGCAAACACAGAATTGAGCCATTCAGCCTTCTCAGGTGGGGAGTCGGCTGTGGTGCCATTAGAAGTGATAGAAGCGATGGAGGGGAAGCATACACCAAAGATGGACTTGACAAGGTGCCACCGGATCTTTGAGGAAGGAGACAAGTTTGAAAGTTCATCCTTGAGGTGAGTCAGTTGGTGTTTTCTGTCTCTCCTGAGAATGGAAACACACTTGGTGCTGGCTTTGTGAAATTATGTGGTGTTACTCTCGGTCGGATTTGCCCTCCATGAAGAGAAGGCAAGTTGTTTCAAGGCAACTGCCTAACCGCATGATTCAGTGTACCATGAGATGGAAGATGGGTTTGATAACTGCAGACAAGATGGGATGAATCTGTGTATAGGAGAGAGCAGGTTTCTGTGAAGGAATTTCCAGGCTGAGTTAATATCAGGGGCAGTAGATATAGCAGACCAGTCTTGAAGTGAGATGATAGCTTGCAGTCCCTGCCAGTCAGCCTGAACGAACTGCCAGACTAGCCGGCCCTCAGCTGACGGTAGCCAGAGAGATGCTCTCTCTCACAAGCACATGATGAGACAAACTAATTGGAGCAGTGGAAGACTATTCGACATTAACAGGATCGTTTATCATCACCAAGTCCAGAAAGAAAGATTTGCCATTGGCAGAAATCCAGGTTGGAAGGTTTACAGATTGAGTCAGGCCCATGGAGTGACGGAAGTCCTTTGCTGCAATGCCATGGCTGGTGAAAGAGGTACCAACACCCAGCCAATTGGCTTGGTGACATTTGAAATCACCATGAGGAGAGTTGGGATGAGTGGTTAAAAGTTGGTCCATATTGGCACAAAGAAAGATGTAAACGGAGTCGGCTGTACAACAACCAGACAAACAAGAGGTGGGAGTGGAGGGGAAGGTGCAAACAAAAGTACTCATGGGGGCTTGTAGCGGTAAGAGCAAGACTAATTAATAGCAGAACACAGACAGTATTGATGCAAGTATTCACACATCGGACACAGATGTGTTTCTGCTTTCCATTTGGGTGTCAGCGCTTTGGCAGCTCGTATAATACTGCACTTGACAACAACAGCCTAATCCAGCATGAGAAATGTCAGTAAGATCAGCCAGCATCTGGACAAGACCACAGCAACAGCAATTGTTGGTGGCCTTTGTGTATTCTCTGGATGTAGTCACACTGTGAGTGCCTTTAGGGTCGAGATTTAAAGATCACTGAAGATGATTCTGATCGCTCCGGCATTCAATGAACTCAAAATGTTTCGGTGTTTTTTTTACAGGTGAGTAAATGATGCGAAGGTAAACACAGCACAGTACGACTGACTACTTTAGGCTTGAACTCAAAAGTGATACTTCAAAAGCCCCCAAGTGGAGAGCCTCAAACTCCACGTCATGGGTGCCAACTATTGGAATGCGCATGCGCACTCGTGCTGAAGCAAATTTTGCTTCAGTCTGTCTGCCAGTCCAGCATTGAAACAAAATTGAAAATCATTCCAAACAGGAAACTTACTGTTTTTAAAGGACACAAACAACAGGCACGAATAACCAATGCAACTTATTAGATAGGGTGGTGTAAAAGACGGTGCATCAACGGCGGTAAACTTCTGATGCAATGTTGTTTTAAAAAAACTTTTATTTTATTTAAATTTAATTATCTTCTATCTATAATTCCAGTAATCTCTGTCTGTACGTCTGTACGTCTGTACGTTTGTTTGTCTGTGACCGCTGTTTCTCGACAACCACGGGTCCGATATACTTTTAACTTGCCAGGTATATTGCTGGGGACCCGAGGATGTGCCTTTTCAAGGTTTCATATTAATCGGACAATTACTTACCGAGCTATGTCCAAAAAACGATTCAACCAATCAGAGAGCAGCGAACGATCGCGTGTGCCGAACGTGGCGGGCACACTCTGCCTCGGATGGCACATTTGAGAGCGTATTCATTTATTTCACGTTTGCAAACTATGTTGGCGTTAAACTATGTTTTACAACTAATAAAAACGAATTTGCGATTCATTCGCTTTCCTGCGCGTTTGTGCACGCGATGGCGATTTCTTTACCAAACTCCGGAAGCCGTTCGCTTTGGACCAAACCATTGCATGTAAATAGAGGGGGGGGGGATTGTCACCACTCGCAAGCCGTTCGCTTTGGACCAAACCATTTCATGTAAATAGAGGGGGGGGGATATAATTTTAGATATAGATATAGTACGGGCATGCCCTAGTATCTATAATTCCAGTAATCTCTGTACGTCTGTACGTTTGTACGTTTGTTTGTTTGTCTGTGACCGCTGTTTCTCGACAACTACCGGTCCGATATACTTGAAACTTGCCAGGTATATTGCTGGGGACCCGAGGATGTGCCTTTTCAAGGTTTCATATTAATCGGACAATTACTTACCGAGCTATGTCCAAAAAACGATTCAACCAATCAGAGAGCAGCGAACGATCGCGTGTGCCGAACGTGGAGGACACACTCTGCCTCGGATGGCACATTTGAGAGCGTATTCATTTATTTCACGTTTGCAAACTATGTTGGCGTTAAACTATGTTTTAAAACTAATAAAACCGAATTTGCGATTCATTCGCTTTCCTGCGCGTTTGTGCACGCGATGGCGATTTCTTTACCAAACTCCGGAAGCCGTTCGCTTTGGACCAAACCATTGCATGTAAATAGAGGGGGGGGATTGTCACCGTACTCGCAAGCCGTTCGCTTTGGACCAAACCATTTCATGTAAATAGAGGGGGGGGATATAATCTATATATATAAAGTAGAGTTGGCCTCTATCTATGATCTCTAAGATCTCGAGAACCCGTGGACGGATTTGCGAGCGGAAAGTACTGTTCGACTCGGGATGGTCCCAGGAATGTCACGGAGACATAAACATTTAAAAAATTTCGGGTTTTAAAATTAGCGTATTATTAGCACTAGCAGAAGAGAGAGGGATTCGAAGGGAGGGAGCGCAGCGCTTCTAGCGCTTCTGACTACAGCACACCTTAAAATTAAAAAAACTTCGGGTCTACAATCTCTAAGATCTCGAGAACCCGTGGACGGATTTGCGAGCGGAAAGTACTGTTCAACTCGGGATGGTCCCAGGAATGTCACGGAGACATAAACATTTAAAAAATTTCGGGTTTTAAAATTAGCGTAGCAGAAGCATTGCCGGCGCAGAAGCGGCAGAAGAGAGAGGGATTCGAAGGGAGGGAGTGCAGCGCTTCTAGCGCTTCTGACTACAGCACACCTTAAAATTAAAAAAACTTCGGGTTTTAAAATTAGTGTGTTACGCGTAATTAGCGCTAGCAGAAGAGGGAGGGAATCTAAGGGAGGGAGCGCAGTGCTCCCTCCAGCGCTTCTGTTAGCGTAATTAGCGTATTTCGGAACGTTAACCACAGACTAACGTCTACCGTCTACAACACCACTACCGTCTACCGGACCGCCTGCAACCCCACTTCCATTAACCAGCCCGCCGGCAACCCCACTACCGTCTACCAGGCCACCTACAACACCGGTAGCAGGTGAGTTAACAATATTAACTTACAAAATATGTTAAGTGTTCAAGTTTTTGTAAATTTGCATCATTTAACAAGCCGCAATTTTACATTGTCAATTATACCACCCAACCCCACTACAACACCAGTGTTTGATCTCTGCAGCCATGATGATTTCGCCAAGACACTCAAGTACCATGAGGTGCCACAGTACTACACCTGGGATAAGTCAAGCAAGAAGTGGACCAGGCGCAAGCAAGGAGGCGTGGTTGTTAGAGGAGATTTTACTGTCCACGAAGTTTCAGCTATTGGCCGCATGTACAGCATCAGTCCACGGCAAGGCGACTGCTACTACGTTCGCCTCCTTCTGACTGACATATGTGGTCCCACTTCCTTCAATGCCCTGAGAAGTGTAGATGGTCAAGAATTGTCCTTCCGTGAAGCATGCCTGGCAAGAGGACTCTTGGAAAATGACCAGCATCTTCACCTTGCTATGGAGGAAGCAGGAATCAGCCAGTCAGCATCAAACCTCAGGAGCCTATTGGCCATCATTCTCACCAGCTGCTTCCCCAGCAATCCACGTGCACTCTGGGAGGACTTTCGTAACCTGCTATCCGAAGACTACCTATTCCAGCACCGTCGCCATATTGGTAATGTTGCGGCTTGCTACAATGATGAGGTTTACAACCTGGCACTCTGCGCACTTGAGGACAAGGTGTTGCTGATGGGTGGCAGTGTTCTCAGTTCGTATGACTTCCCAATACCACAGAGGGGCACAGATGAGAGGCTCGCAAGGGAGTACTTCAGAGAGGTAGATTATGACCAAGATCAGTTGACAATTCAGGCCAATGATCTCCTTGAACAGCTGACTGATGACCAGCGTGATGTCTACAATGCAGTCCTTCAACTGGTCGAACAAGGTAGCGTCAACAGTGGCATGAGGCACAGTAACATAATCTTCTTGGATGCGCCAGGTGGCACAGGCAAGAGTTTCGTCATCAATGCCATCCTCAAACATATCCGATCCCAAGGAAAGATCGCCCTTGCAACTGCATCCAGTGGCATTGCTGCAACACTGCTCCAGGGTGGGCGGACACTACACAGCACATTCAAAATTCCACTTGACGCCCACACCAAGGAGCAAGCAACATGTGGCATCAAGCGTGGCACAGCCTTGGCCAGGGTCATAAACGATGCAGCTGTCATCATTGTGGACGAAGCACCAATGACCCACAAATCAGCGTATGAAGCTGTAGACCGCACTTTACAGGACATAACAGGCGTGCACAGACCCATGGGAGGCATACCCACGCTGCTCTGTGGAGATTTCCGCCAGATCTTGCCTGTGGTCAAGAGGGGCACAAGGGCCAACATTGTGAATGCCAGTCTAAAAACTTCCGACCTCTGGCGTCATGTGACTGTCAAACACCTAACAAGGAACATGCGAACGCATTTGTCTGGGGATCAAGGGGCAGCTGACTTTTCCAAAATGCTCCTGGAAGTTGGCAATGGACAGATCCCATTAACAGCTGCACCAGACACCATCACAATCCCTACTGGGCTGGGGAAGGTTGTGAAGACATTGGAGGAGCTCAAGGCTGATGTGTACCCATGTTTGGTTGCCAATGCTCACAATCATGAGTGGCTGGCTGAGCGAGCAATTCTCTCTCCTCTGAACACCAATGTGAGTAAGCTCAATACCTGGCTCATGTCTGAGTTTCCTGGTGAGGAGAGAAGGTACAAGTCTGTTGACAGTGCCATCTGTGATGATGAGGCAGTCACCTACCCCGTTGAACTGCTCAACTCCATTGAGCTGTCAGGAATGCCGCCACACATTCTGATTCTCAAGATCGGTGTCCCAATCATGATACTCCGAAACATGGAGCCACCAAAGACCACCAATGGCACTCGCTGCTTTGTCACCCGCCTTCATGCCAATGTTATCGAGGCCACCATTTCCTGTGGGCCATACAAAAGTGAAGTCATCCTTCTGCCCAGAATACCACTTATGCCATCAGATTCAGAGCTGCCTTTCCAGTTTCGTCGCCTCCAGTTTCCATGCAAGCCATGTTTTTCTATAACAATCAACAAATCACAAGGTCAGACATTCAAGGCCATTGGAGTGGACCTGTCCGTGCCTTGCTTCACCCATGGTCAGCTGTATGTGGCGGCCTCTCGCACTTCCAGCAAAGAAAAACTTACCATCTTGGCACCCGAAAGTAAAACGCGGAACGTTGTTTACACAGAGGCCCTGTAGAACTGATATATTGACTACAGGAGGTGCCAGGCGTTGCTCGGGAGAGGGCAAGGGAGTATTCTATGTGTCTTTTGCCAGCCCCACTCCATAATTATGGATTGTGATATGTATCAAACCAGCCCGCCGACAGACACCATCTATCGTCTACCAGCCCACCTCCAACCCCACTAACGTCTAGCAGCCAGCCTAGAACACAGCTACTGCCGACAACCTTACTACCGTCTACCAGAACGCCTACAACCCAAATAACAGGTGAGTTAAAAACATTTACTCATTAATGTAAAGTAACCCACTGGCCCAAAGTAACCCACTCCCGTGCAAAGCCGGGTACCTCTATATATATAAAGTAGAGTTGGCCTCTGTGTCTGTATCCTGATCTATGTATGTGTCTATGTATGTATGTGTCTACAATCTCTAAGATCTCGAGAACCCGTGGGACGGGATTTGCGAGCGGCAAGTACTGTTCGACTCGGGATGGTCCCAGGAATGTCACGGAGACATAAAATTTAAAAAATTTCGGGTTTTAAAATTAGCGTATTACGCATAATTAGCACTAGCAGAAGAGAGAGGGATTCGAAGGGAGGGAGCGCAGCGCTTCTAGCGCTTCTGACTACAGCACACCTTAAAATTAAAACAACTTCGGTTTTAAAATTAGTGTGTTACGCGGTGAATTAGCGCTAGCAGAAGAGGGAGGGAATCTAAGGGAGGGAGCGCAGTGCTCCCTCCAGCGCTTCTGTTAGCGTAATTAGCGTATTCGGAACGTTAATTTTTCAACTTCATTATTCGGAATCAGTACGTCCCAGAGAACCTTCGTAACGTTAATTTTTCAACTTCATCCGATTGACATGGGACCAACGGCATGTGACAAAGAGTGAAACATACAGGCTACATTTATTTGACGAC
This sequence comes from Myxine glutinosa, assembly GCF_964187855.1. Classification (NCBI taxonomy): domain Eukaryota; kingdom Metazoa; phylum Chordata; class Myxini; order Myxiniformes; family Myxinidae; genus Myxine; species Myxine glutinosa. Next base: position 97,615,706 of record NC_136262.1, on the reverse strand, counting down.
AATGAGTTCCGACTTCCGACCTCGGTGGGATGACAGGCTGAGTCAACCCCCCTGGTGTGAAGGGGGGAGGAGGAGGGGAGGGGGAAGAGAAGGGGAGGGGAACGAGGGGGGAAGGGGATGGGAGGGGGGGAGGGGAGGGGGAAGGGGGGAGTGGGGGAGGGGGGAAGGGGGGAGGGGAGGGGGGGGGGAGGGGGAAAGGGGGGGAGGGGGGGGAGGGGAGGGGAGGGCCCTTCTTCCCCTGGGCACCCCCGCACACCTTCCCTCCCCCCTTCCCCTCCCCCCTCCCCCCCTTTCCCCCTCCCCCCCCATTCCCCTCCCCTCCTCTTCCCCCTCCCCTCCTCCTCCCCCGCTTCCCCCTCTCCCCCCCCTTCCCCCCCCCGTTCCCCTCCCCTCCTCTTGCCCCTCCCCTCCTCCTCCCACTCCCGTGCAAAGCCGGGGTACCTCTGCTAGTTTTAGATATAGATATAGTACGGGCAATGCCCTAGTATATTTGAACACTGAAACACAAATCACCTTTCTTGCATTTCCAAAAACACAGTTTAGTAGTTACTTGGGCAAAATTTTATGCCGTCTCGACCAATGAAATTTTCTGATCACTCTCAGGGTTGAGTCACAGCGAGATTCAGACAAAATGGTGGTGCACAGCGATTCAACCACCGAGATAACTTCATCCAACTTATGTGTTTGTTTCAGTGCCTCTTTTTCTCAAATAATGTTCCAGAGGCAGAGAGGAGGGTTGGGAGATAGAAAGAGGGGAGAGAAAGAGGGGAGAGAGAGAGGGGAGAGAGGGGAAAAAGGGGAGAGAGGGAAGAGAGGGGAAAGAGAGGAGAGAGGGGAGAGAGGGGAGATATATATATATACCGTATATATATGGGGGGGAGGGGGGGGAGTGAGAGAAAGTGGGTGGGAAAAGAGGCAGAGGGGTGGTGGAGAGAGAAAGAGGGGTGGGGAGTGAAAGGAGGGTGGGGGGGGGGGGGGGGGGGGGAGGACAGAGAGACAGGTGGGGAAGAAAGAGGGAGAGGAGTGGGGGAAGAAAGAGGTAGAGGGGTTGGGGGGGGAGGAAAGGGGGAGAGGGTTGGGGGGGGAGGGGGGGAGGGGTGAGAGGGAGAGGAGAAGGGTTGGAATGATATGTTATGCTTAATGATTGCACAACACACACACCCACACACACAATATCCATGTATCCCTGTATCCGAATGCTTCTCGGGTACCTTTCTAATTCCAGTTTAAAACATATCTACCAAATCTGTTGCCACTCCCTTTTCAGGGAGACCATTCCACACATTAACTACTCTCTGAGTGAAAAGACCCCTGTTACTAGAATCCTAAGTCTCCTTTTTCTTGTTCTAAAACTGTGACCCTTAATCCTGCCAAATGTCAATTTTACTGGAAAACACTTCTGCACTTATTTCGTCTTTACCCTTCAATATCTCAAACATCTCCGTAAGATTATTCATCTTTTAAACCTCTAGAGTCTAGCTGGAGTGAACCATTTTGGGATTTCATTCTCATCTTGCTGGATGTACAGGAGGAGTGATTCGCAAGATTGGAGAAAAGATTTAAAGGGAAGGAGAAATCTCCAATGTTTCCTTGAATGAATCATGCGGAGGTTTCTTGGAAGGTACCAAAAGCCTTGGACTTGATACAATACACGTGATTATGACGTATTTGGTTCTCGGAACTCAATTGTAAATAACTGATAGCTTGTGACATCGATGTGTCATATTGTTGTTGACATGTTGTTTCTCTTCCATTCAGAACGTTAAGAGGGAGGGATGTGTCATGCAAGTGGATCATCCGCAAATAGAATACCTGCGTTAATCCAAGCACGCTTTTATTTTGTTGTTATCATGTTGTTGCCAAATCCAAAGGTTGTGACTCCCCCCCACCACCCTCCATCCCCCACCCCTGTCTCTCTCTCTCTCTCTCTCTCTCCCTGTCTCTCTCTCTCTCTCTCTCTCTCTCTCCCCTCTCTCGCGCACCCCTCTTTCCATCTCCCTACCCTCCTCTCTCCCTCCCCTCTCCACCTCAACCATCTCCACCTCCCTCCCTTCGTCACTCCCCTTTGCCAAATCCAAACGGGCAAGGGCATGGTGCGCGAGTTGGGAAACGGAACACCAGTCCACACTCCACTCCGCAAAATGATTTACAACCTTTAGCTGATAGGTTTTACAAGTTTGCAACCCTAACCGAAACAGCTTGTTTTTCTTCCTCCCTTTTGCTCTCATTTTGTGTAGTGTACTCGACATTCAACAGGTAACCAACTCCCCCTCGTCAAATGCATTCCTGTCTTCATAATGTCCCATGGAGAATGTCCACCAGATCGGATCAGATAATGCCATGGAATATCCAAGATGGCGTTGAAGCATGTAAAATTGTTTCATCACATGGTGTAAAGCTTGTCAAAGAAAGAAAATATGCAATATCAATCGTTGTTCACCTTTCGTGTGTTTCTCATCATTGTGCTGTGAATTGTTTCAACCATACAATGTACAAAGAAGAACACACAATGCCTTTGTTATTCAGAAATACGTATATATCACGTCCATTTGAAAAGGATTACATCATGCTTCCATCTGACGTTAGTCGATCAATTCAATTTTAAACAAAGCTTAAGGCATACGACATAATTCACAGAATGACGTCACACTAAGTACAGGGTGCTTTATGAAAAAAAGGCAACCCAAAGTTGTTTTTACATTTTTGAATTTTCCATTAAAAAACATGTATACATAGGAATCTTTGTAATATGTAAAATAAAATAACGCACAAAAATGTAACTATTGATTTCAGAAACCAGTTCACGAAACATGTTCTAAACTAGTGGGGTCACCCGTGGGAATCCCACGGGCATGGACGTGTGTGACATTTCGACATATTGAGTTAGATGCTGCACCTGCACATGCAGTTACACAAAATGGTTACCGGCAATGTATATTTATTTCTGATAACATGTGAATGCATGTGCGTGCACATGGGAAATACAGTTTAAAATGTGTCATTACATCGCATGTAAAATGTGACTTTAAGAGCTCAAATCCTCTCGCTCCCACATCACTCACACCGGGGAGAGTGGGTCACACACAAACAAACACATCCACACATGTACACACACACACACACACACACACACACACACACACACACACACATGTACACCGACACACATATACACATACACACATATACACATACACACACACACACACACACACACACACACACACACATATACACACCTATATATATATATATATACACACATACACACACATACACCGACACACATGCATACACATACACACATATACACCTACACACATATATACACATACACACACACAAATATATACACATACACACACACATGTATACACACACATACATACATACATACACACATATACACATACAGACATACACACATATACACATACAGACAGACACACACACACACACACACACACACACACACACACACATACAGTCACGTGAAAAAGTAAGTACACCCCATGTAAAGTTTTGACTTTTTCAACATATTTCAACATACAGCTATTTGATCTTCATTTCAACAATATTGAAAGATAAAGGTGATATAATATCACAAATATCATGAAACATTTACATTTTGTAGTCCATTGTATAATTTAAATAAACATAAATGCAAATTTCGCATGTGGAAAAAGTAAGTACACCCTTACATTTATCACTACTTCAAATACCTAAAATTTGAATCAGGTGCACCAGCTCAGGTGCAAATGATTAGAACATCGTCGGAGAGGATCTTGGAGGAACCTGTCTTATTAGCTAGAATAAGATGTATGGATGAATAAGATAAGAATAATAAGATGAATAAGATGTAAGATGTTACCTATTAACACACATACGCACACACACATATATATGCACATATATACACATGTACACATATATACATCCACACACAACCACACACATCCACACACACACACACACACACACACACACACACACACACACACACACACACACACCATGCATACACATATATATATACGTATATATATATATATATATATATATATATATATATATATATATATATAGTTGCGGTTTTTAGAACCCTCCACTTTGTAAATATTTGTAATAATCCCTTATAAATAATCCCCTGTAAATATTCCCATTTTTGTGTAAAGGTCAAAGGTCGCACCATAGTTAGGTCATATTGCAACATGTAGAACACCAAAGGCTCTTCTTTAGTTATTTCATTAGTATGTGTTCTAGTTAAGGATCTGTTTCCAATAGTTGAATCTGTGTTGTATTAATTAAATAAGAGTAGGCCCCAAAGTTCCTTTCAACATCAGTGCGAGTGGTCTTCTATCCCGCAAGCCGCCATAAGCCACGTGGCAGAGTTGGAGAAGAAGGGAGGAGCGCCAGGAATGAAGCGTGGCCCACCAACGCACCATCAAGGGGCGGACCGGTGAGCCCTCACGACCAATGAGGGCCGAGGCAGCTCACCGATGGGCGTATCCAAAAAGACAAGCGGCTTAATACGCGATCGGCCAATATAAGCGGGCACGTGGGACTACTTAGAGGGATGAGTGATACGGGAGAGGACGGCAGACGCGGAAGACCTGAGAGTGGTGAAGGAGTCCTTGCTTGCCGTTGTCACGGACCATTGGAGGCGCACAACTGGCCAAAGGCTAAGGGTCAATTTATTACATACGCCGCATCCCAGTCTCCCCCCCCCCCCACCCCCGCGATATAATTGTCCGCTCACTTTAAACGCCACGCGAAGCTGCTGGCCGCTCGTTACCGCGGTATGAGTGAACACCCGGAGCGTGGACCGGAGCGCGAGGTCGGAGCCGGATCTCACCGCCTACCATCGACGCCTACATACCACCTGCCCGGACCCTTCTCTTCCTTCCCACTACCACCACCTTTTCGTGTAAGTGTGTTTGTTCTGTCCTGGGAGTGATAATATAAGAGTGTATAAGGTTGCCCTATGTCCTTTTATTTCCTTCTTTTGTATATTCTTCCCCTTTCCTTTCCTCTTTCATTATTGTATAATAAATTCTGTGTTCCTTCTTATTCTTTGGGTTTTCGTCTCATCCGGTCGCTTTCGTCTTTTCCCAATTGAATACCGGTGGCACGATATAGGAACCGCTATAATTGGGTCTAGTCTTTGTTAACGGCCTGAGTCGTGGCTCGCTTCGCTCGGCGTGTCCATTACAGCCGCGGCTCGGGCGGGGCTCATTTCCTTGCTTACCGGAAGGCGCTGGTAATTAGGTAATAGGAGCAATTGGCCTACCACCCTATTCAGCGCTGACCGGAAGTGACGTCATAGCTCCAGGACTCGGATGGCCAGCTTATTAGACGAGGGGATTGACCCCCCCTCGGTAAGGGGAGCGCCGTAACCCGAGATCCGCAACAATTGGTGTCGGGGAGTGGGATTGAATCCGAACCAAATTTCTAATCCATCTAAAAAATTTGGTCAAAAAAATTAGGAGTGGCCAAAATTATTTTTAAAAACAAAATTTATATAGTGCCATGGATGGTCATGGTGATCGGATGCCGGTGGGGGAGAATGAGGAGGTAGATGGGTTAGAGTTAACCCAGGACCCCAGGGAACAATTGGGAGTAATGGAGGAGGAGGTTGAAGAAGGTGTGGTAGAGGGGGTTGCAGGCACACAAAATGGCGGCGCCTCGCACGTGGCCGCGGTAGCCGAGCCCGCTGTACCAACGGGCTTTGACATGCAGGCCCTCATGGCGCAAATCATGAATGGATTGGAAAAGCTAAATGATAAGATGGATACTCGGGGAGAGCAATTGGGAAGCAAATTGGAGAGATTAGGGGGCAAATTGGAGGGCATAAATGGCCAAGCCAAATAAATTAACGATGGGCTAGCGAGGGGGCAAGCCTGGTATGAGACAAAGGAATTGGAGAGGGAGAGAAACCGCAGGTCGAGCGGGAGAGGCACACGGGTGCACGACGAGGTAACGCGGTTTGAGAAGCGCGGGTTGAGTGAGTCGGAGCAAGGCATGGTCACGTGGACGGGTATAGAAATCGCGACCCGGTGTATGGAAAAGCCAACGGCCGCAGAATTAAAAGAAATTTTTTTGAGCGTGTTGGCGGTCGTTGGGCTGGAAAAAGAAATCGAATCAATCTAACCAATAGTGGAAATTGGGTTGGAAGAGACGCCGGACTTAGAAAAGCAACAGCGGAAGGCAGAAATGGAATATGCTCAAAGTCTGTATTCGCATCCTGATGCCGTACTTGCTAATCCTTATAAAGATTTGCAGGTGCGTGTGGAGAGAAGAATCCCGAAGGTGAGCCGGGTGGTATATGGTACTAAGAGGTTTTGCAGGAAAGTGTTTGCCGTGAGAAGAATTTTCGCGCGCTTGGGATCGAGACGGCACCCGGGCGTTTGTGGAGGGTCCCGTATCAGTGGTGTGAGAGAAAATGGCACGCGTGTGAGGAAAAAGTGTGCATCAAAGAGTGAGTGTGTGACAGAGTATGGGAGTGATACCGGGTGCGAGAGAGAATGCACGTCGGAGGGTATGTGCGAAACCGAGTGTACGGAGTGCGACACGGAGCGTGAGTTGGTTGTGGAGAGTGAGAAAGAATGCACACCTGAAATGGTTGAGGAGCGTGTGTGAGGAGGCACACCTGAGTTGGTGGTGAAGCATGTGATTGGGTGTGCGACGAGGGAGTGCACACCCGTGGTGAGTGTTACAGAGAATGTAACCGAGGAGTGGGTGCGAGGAGGTGTGTTAATGAAGTGTGCGAACGACGAGTGTGCACCAATGTGTGCGAGGTGTGTGGTGGTCAGGTGTGTAACGAAGTCTGTGAGCGAAATGAGTGTGCCTGGGTGGGGTGCACAGAGAGAGAGAGTGCGGTGACGAAATGTGCGGAGTGTATGGAGGCACCTGGATGTGTGAGGAGGAAAAGGGATGCGTGGTGTGAGCTTGCAAGGAAAGCATCGACGTTGACCGGGGCAGCGTTTAGGCCGACGTATAGCCGACGCGAGCTCTCAGTGCGTGGTGTTCGTTATGTGCTGCGGGAGCCGGCGGGGATCGGTGTCGCGTCGCTCCTGCTCGGGGCGCCGTGCACGATTCGGGCCGGGCCCCGCCGTGCACTGTCGAGTCCACGCTTTGCCAGGCAAAGCGGGCGGCCCGGTTCGAGGGGAGGTAGGAGGGGTCGGAACGGCGCCCCCTTGTGGTGGCGGCACTCCACCCGGGCAAGGCTGGGCCATCGTGCTTGGCAGCACAAGGCCTTCCATAGGGATGGTGCTTTGAACCTTGGCCCGACGAAACCTCCTCCCCTGAATCGAGTGCCGGACGGACCCAACCGCAGAAGACCAAACCACCCGTATTCATTGCTCGGCTTTGCGAAGCCGAGCTTTAATGATGCATTGACGCACCGAGGCTCATAGTACAGTGGACTGGATCGGGAAATTGATGGCGAATGGTATACGGTGTAGAGGGATGGTAAATTTACCATCCCTCACATCCTTGGGGGCAAAGGAGCGATAGTTTTATGGGGTATGGCAGTGAAAACCTAGCCAGGGAGGGCTTGGTTATTGTTAGGGATCAAGAGTGACCATAGGGGACAGTAGATTTAAATAGCGACATCATACCTGCAGAGGGGACGTAGAGAGATTAGTTGGATAATAACGACGAGGGAGTGCATAGTGTAAGGGAAGACGGGGAGCAAGAGTTTCAGAAGGGAGTAGTCAGCTTAGATGATGCTATGTGTTTGGAGTGAGAGTGCTGAAATGAGGAATTGGTATGGAAGTTCTTTGTGGTGAGCACGATGATTGGCATGATATTGAGTGAATGGTCCTGGAGGAAAGGAGGGTGCAAGTGCCACCAGGTGTGTGGGCACCAGGTGTGCAAGTGAAGTACAGGTGTATGGAGAATGGTTGTATGGAATAGATGGCATGGAATAAATGGAGTATGGAATGGATGGTGTGGAGTGAGTATGGTGAGTATGGTGGAATATGTGGAGTGGAGTGGTTGGTGCAAAAGGAGTGGATGGGGAAGGATGGACCCCTCACGAGTACCCGGGGAGGGTAGTCTGAAAGTAGGTAGAGGGAGTAGGTAAATTGTGGTTGGATATTGGCATCTGTGGTGCGAGTAGTTGCACGGAAGTGTTGTGTTGGGTGCATTAGTGAAATGAAATTGGCTGGGCGTGTGGCCTGTTAGTACGTGTGATTAAATGGGCACTCCGCCACTGTTAGTCTGTCGGCCAGGTGAGGCCGCAGGTAGGCTTTGGGAGCCAGTTAGTGAGTTGTTCAATGGGGCCCGAGGATCCGGAGGATGGACCCGGGTAGCCCGACGCCAGAGAGGGCGGTAGGGGGTGAGAGCGCCAGAGGGCCTTCCCCAGGTAGGTTAGGGTAAGGAGCAGGTAAGCTCGGGAGGCAACTGCAGTGGCGGAGGTGGGCAGGTGAGCGGACCTGCTGGGAGAGCCACACGACCCAGCCCTGAAATTGTGCGAGGGCACAGGGAGTAGAATCGGGGGAGTGAGACCCCAAATTGGTGAGCACCACAGTTTGGTCAATGGGAATTGGTTTTTAGAACCATATAGTGTAAAATGGCCAATGGTTTTGCAGGGAAAGACCCCGGGTAGAGTAAAAGTGTGAAAATCATTTAGAAGGTAGTTAGGTTTGAAAGTCTCTTCGCACCATCTGCATCCACTCACCAGGGTGACAGGACTCCACACCACCGGTTTGTGCAAATGTCTGGTATGTAAGACGCATCATGACGTGGGGGTGACATTGTGCTTATGTTCCATCTCTTCCTCCTTAGGAGGGATTGATGGGGAATTGATTAATGGCAAATTTGGGTTTAGAGGGATCAATGACGAATTTGGATTAGGGGAGATATGGGGAAGACAGGACGTTAGCGACGAATTTGTAAAGTGTGTAAATATGGGGTAGGGGCAAGGGTAGATTAGGTGACAGGGGGGGAATGTATGGTAGGGACGAGCTTTCTCGTCTCGCTCTCCTGCGCACCTCACCTCTGCATTACCTGGTGTTGATATGTACTCTTGCGCCCTTGCACCCCACTAACCCTGCTTTGTCTTCCTTCCCCACTCATGGACCGTGGTCTTCTGTGTGCCGAGGGGAAAGTGTGCAGGTGTCGCAGTTGTGTGCCCGCGCCCTCGCTGCTGCCTGCCTCGACCGGAACCCCACTTATGGACCGCACGTCTTGCGGCCTAGCACCATATGGACCACAGGTCTGTGGCCGAGCACCACACTCATGGACCCCACGTTTTGGGGCCTGGTACCTCTGCTGGGGACAGGCCATTGTGGCCAGGGAGATCTTGCTTGCGGACCACGGTAAAGGTGGCACCTAAGCCATGCAGGTGGACCATCCTTCGTTGGCCCCTGCTGGCCATAATTAAAACAGTGGATGCGTTTTGTGCCCTTTTATTACCAACTAGGCAGCAAGCAAGAAGTCATCAGGAACATCGGCCCAGCAGCCAAGAACATCGGCCCAGCAGAGAAGACGTCGCAAGACATCTGCTGATTATTCTTGAAATGTATGACTGTGCACCGGATGGTGCTTTTTGTGCATATTGGTGCTTATGGTGCATTTTGCATATTGGTGCTTATTGGTGCTGGTGGTATCGGTGCAGTGCAGTGCGTGCCTCTCCTCTTATCAAAACATCTTCTTTTTGTTTCCCAAAAAGACAGGTCCTGGGTTCGCGTTGTAAATACCAAACTAGTGTCTTTGTAAATAATGCTCCCCACCGTCAATGTGTAGTTTGAAAATTAATTCCATACTTCGGTTATTCTGTAGGCGGAAGTCAGTTAGATAGAATGCAACGCAGCAGGTGGGACATACCTAGTTGTTTTAAAAATGTCGCACTCAGGGTGAAGTTAATAGTAGAGGGTTACCCCACCTGAGTGTCACACTAAGTTAAAGTTCTTTCGGGCCGGTACGGCCCTGGAGGAAATGAGGGTGCTGTGTTGTGGTTTTTAGAACCCTCCACTTTGTAAATATTTGTAATAATCCCTTATAAATAATCCCCTGTAAATATTCCCATTTTTGTGTAAAGGTCAAAGGACGCACCCTAGTTAGGTCATATTGCAACACGTAGAACACCATAGGCTCTTCTTTAGTTATTTCATTAGTATGTGTTCTAGTTAAGGATCTGTTTCCAATAGTTGAATCTGCGTTGTATCTATCTATAATTCCAGTAATCTCTGTCTGTCTGTCTGTACGTTTGTTTGTTTGTCTGTGACCGCTGTTTCTCGACAACTACCGGTCCGATATACTTGAAACTTGCCAGGTATATTGCTGGGGACCCGAGGATGTGCCTTTTCAAGGTTTCATATTAATCGGACAATTACTTACCGAGCTATGTACAAAAAACGATTCAACCAATCAGAGAGCAGCGAACGATCGCGTGTGCCGAACGTGGAGGACACACTCTGCCTCGGATGGCACATTTGAGAGCGTATTCATTTATTTCACGTTTGCAAACTATGTTGGCGTTAAACTATGTTTTACAACTAATAAAAACGAATTTGCGATTCATTCGCTTTCCTGCGCGTTTGTGTACGCGATGGCGATTTCTTTACCAAACTCCGGAAGCCGTTCGCTTTGGACCGAACCATTGCATGTAAATAGAGGGGGGGGATTGTCACCACTCGCAAGCCGTTCGCTTTGGACCAAACCATTTCATGTAAATAGAGGGGGGGGATATAATTTTACATATAGATATAGTACGGGCATGCCCTAGTTAATTAAATAAGAGTAGGCCCCAAAGTTCCTTTCAACATCAGTGCGAGTGGTCTTCTATCCCGCAAGCCGCCATAAGCCACGTGGCAGAGTTGGAGAAGAAGGGCGGAGCGCCAGGAATGAGGCGTGGCCCACCAACGCACCATCAAGGGGCGGACCGGTGAGCCCTCACGACCAATGAGGGCCGAGGCAGCTCACCGATGGGCGTATCCAAAAAGGCAAGCGGCTTAATACGCGATCGGCCAATATAAGTGGGCGCGTGGGACTACTTCGAGGGATAAGTGATACAGGAGAGGACGGCAGACGCAGAAGACCCGAGAGTGGTAAAGGAGTCCCTGCTTGCCGTTGTCACGGACCATTGGAGGCGCACAACTGGCCGAAGGCTAAGGGTCAATTTATTACGGATGCCGCATCCCAGTCTTCCCCCCCCCCCCCCCCCCCCCCACGATATAACTGTCCGTTCACGTTAAACGCCACGCGAAGCTGCTGGCCGCTCATTGCCACGGTACGAGTGAACACCCGGAGCGTGAACCGGAGCGCGAGGTTGGAGCCGGACCTCACCGCCTACCATCGACGCCTACCTACCACCTGCCCGGACCCTTCTCTTCCTTCCCACCACCACCACCTTTTAGTGTAAGTGTGTTTGTTCTGTCCTGGGAGTGATAATATAAGAGTGTATAAGGTTGCCCTATGTCCTTTTATTTCCTTCTTTTGTATATTCTTCCCCTTTTCTTTCCTCTTTCATTATTGTATAATAAATTCTGTGTTCCTTCTTATTCTTTGGGTTTTCCTCTCATCCGGTCGCTTTAGTCTTTTCCCAATTGAATACCGGTGGCACGATATAGGAACCGCTATAATCGGGTCTAGTCTTTGTTAACGGCCTGAGTCGTGGCTCGCTTCGCTCGGCGTGTCCATTTCAGCCGCGGCTTGGGCGGGGCTCATTTCCTCGCTTACCGGAAGGCACTGGTAATTAGATAATAGGAGCAATTGGCCTACCACCCTATTCAGCGCTGAGCGGAAGTGACGTCATAGCTCCAGGACTCGGACGGCCAGCTTAATAGACGAGGGGATTGACCCCCTCTCGGTAAAGGGAGCACCGTAACCCGAGATCCGCAACAATATACACACACACATATATATGCACATATACACACATATACATCCACACACATACACACACACACACACGTACAGAACCACAAACGCAACCGCCCAATATACTTGAAAAATCTTCGATTTTGCAAGTAAAAAAGAATTAAATTAACTAGCAACGGTACCCGCCCTATGGGCGGGGCTTCAATTGGGAAGCCCAAATGAAAAGGTAAAATATCAGAAATTGAAGGCTTTCTTATTTTAAACGATTTCTATAAACATCCGTTAAATCATATCACACACAAATCATCAAAATCTAATCAGTATCTATGTCATTAAAACGCTTATTTCTGAAGTTTGTAATCGGAACTTCTCTCCAGCTATTGCCCTGTCACCCTAAGATATGTGTGATACTATGTAGTTATGACTAACCCTTCCACATAAGCATACCTATGTCTCCAAATGTCTATAAGTGTGGAATAAAAGCTGAAAATCAGTGAAAAGTTTTGAATAACCCGCGCCATTTTGTTTTACGCACAGTGAGACGCTGCACTTGATACCAAGGAGAAGAAGAAGACGTCCCGATGTGTGCCGGACGCGCAGCGACTCGAGAGGCATGCTACGCCTTTTAATACAAATATAAATGCGATCAGAAATGTAAAGGGGATACTTACCAGTAACCACACTATAAGAGACAATACTGCAGTTGAATACAAAGCGATATTCAGGAGATTCGCCAGAATGAATGTCGGTGCCAACTGACGCAATTATTTTGAAAGGAAGCGGAAAGGAAGAGGAAGGGCAAGTTAGTTTGTATGAACATAAACACTATTTATGCCGGTGATTTTCACGGGTTACCGCTAGTCTTACTCTAATTCACCAAATGTCCCACAGTGATCGATACACTATGATCGTGATGATCGTGATCGTGAATCGTGATCGATAATCGTGTTCACAATCGCTATGTCGTATGTACTCCCGATACGTGTTTCCTTCAGTTGAAATGGGTTAGAATTCTCTCAAGCAGGGGTTCAACCCGTGTCCTTATAAAAGGTCTTTGTCCGAGGTCACCGAGTTCGATCGGTGCAGCTGTGCAGCGATCGATGCAGCCGTTTGTGCGGCACCCGGGAAAACAACATCGTCACAATGATAATGTTATGCAAACGCGAATGTTATGCGGGAGTCCAAACCTGAGAATGCTGGAGACCAAAGCTGAAATTGGGAAAACGAAATAGCCTATTTTTCTCCTGGAGATCCCAGGATTACCCACCCAAAATATCGTTGTGATCGGTTCAGCAGTTTTTACGGTACCTTCGAACAGACAGACAGACGGACGGACATTTGGTGAATTATAGTAAGATAAAATATTAATTAATAAAAATAAAAACTTAATTAATAAAAAAAACTTTTAAAAACTTAATGAAAAGGTCAACTTAATAAAAACTAGTTGCATTAAGTCAACTCAAATGGAAACAAAACTTGTTTGTCAGTTTCTAAAGTTGATCCCATCACATATATACGTGGAGCAGAACTACAGGGTTGAGTTATGTCTGGTTTTCTACAGACAAAACAAAATAAATCTAAATTCCCTGCAAGAGCTTAGCTGATGTAAAGAGTGATGCCTGCCATTTGGGCCTGATTCCAAGTGCACTGTGGAAATTCCTTTAATCATGGAGGCAAACGTGGAGGCAAACGTGCCCACCACGCATCCCATGGATGAGACAAAGCGTGTCATTCGCATTTATCAAAACTAGGTCGTGTGGTTGCTCGGTTGTCCTGGCTGCCTCATGTTTATCCCGTATCGGAGCACAGCAGAGTAAGTGGAGTACACTTGAGAGAGAGTTTAACCTCCTATTTAACAACGTACACTCTGAAATAAATTATACTGGCAGGAGTTTTCAAGTCTTTGTTGTTGACATTTACAAAAAGTCATTCACAAGCAAACATCTGTCTCCAGGCTTCTGTCTATGCATATCTCTCCTGGCATTTCAAACGCTTTCGGGAGGCCGGGGATGGAGACACCATGGAGCTAATGGGAAGCTGGTCATGTGATCATCTTAGCATCTCGTGGTAGTATTTCTGTGAAGCATATTGCTTGTGTCGGGTTATAATAATCAAAATAATAATAACACCACCATCTGTTCACCACCATCTCTTGTCCTCCCCCATCCAAAACCTTGATCTTTTCTACCCCCATTAATTCACCCCAGATCCACTTTTTTGAAATTCCGACTTCTTTCCTGGGAGTCCGAGCAGTATCCATGTGTTTTTTTTACCTGCCCCTTCCCACGCCTTTTCCCCTTAAGCCCTCTCCCTCCCACAGATCTCCCGATGTCCCTGTTCTCTACTGTTGTACTTGTGTGCTTCCCTCTCTCTCCCCATCTTGTCTCCCGCTCCCTTTATTATATGTTTCATGTGTCAGTTTGTCTTTTTTGTCTGATTAATGTTAGCTCTTACACGAGCCTCGATCTTGTATACAAAAAACAAACAAACAAAAAAACCACCAACATTAATTTCTCATAATTAATATTCAAATAAGGAATTGTAGCGGCTACCGCTGGGTTTACACAATCGCCTTGCACCTACCAAGGACGCGGAGCGATCACCATGCCGGGCTCGTCCAGGACGCCCGGGCAGGCCCGCGCTCAACTTGCCAGGCCTCGGCCGGGACGCCCGGGCATGCCCGGCCACGCCCGCTCTCGACTTGCCAGGCCGCGCCCGGGACGCCCTGGCATGCCCGGGCATGCCCGCCCTCGACTTGCCAGGCCGCGGCCAGGACGCCCGGCCACGCCCCCTCTCGCCTTTCCCGGGCAAACACTCCGGGATAATGTGTGTATATATATTGCTGCCCGATAAACGGGCTTTTCAGAGTACCAGAGTTGTTTTGTGACAATAAAGAAGCTCGGACGAATTCCAGCTTTTTGTCGCGTCCATTCTTCCGATTGACGTGGGAGCACAGCTCCTACATTGGTGACCTACCGACATGGACACGGCAGTTGCCCTTAAACTGCCTACCTTCTGGGAGGCTCACGCAGCGGTTTGGTTCGCCCAGGCGGACTCCCTGTTCGCCCTGTGAGGCATCACGGCCGACGACACCCGCTTCCACCATGTGGTAGCAGCGCTCGGTTCAGCTACCGCGGCCCGCGCCCTGAGCCTCCTCGAGAACCCGCCAGCCGCTGACAAATACGGCGTGATTAAAAAGCTCCTCCTCGATGCTTTCGCCCTCCCATCGGCGGAACGCGCACGGCGCCTGCTCGACCTGCCCGAGCTCGGCGACACGCGCCCGTCTGAGCGAATGGACTACATGCTTTCGCTGCTCGGCGAGCACTCTCCGGCATTCCTGTTCCGGGAGCTGTTCCTCCGTCAGCTGCCTAGCCCGGTACGCTTCGCCCTGGCAAGCACGACGATCACGGATCCCCGCACCCTCGCCAGGGAAGCCGACAAGCTCTCCGTGGCAGGCCAACGCATGGCAGCAGCGACCTGGGGCCCACCGCCGTCCGACGCAACGCCCATGGCGCCCGAGCACCCGGCACGGTCGACGACCGAACTGCCGACGCAATTGGCGGCCGCTACGCCGAGCCGACCACCTCCAGCATGACGACCGGGGCCTCCACCTGACCAAGCATGGTGTTACTATCATGCCAGGTTCGGACAGAAGGCCCGGACATGCCGACCCCCGTGCACCTTTGGCAGGCCGGGAAACAGCTGGGCCGGCATTCATTACCAGCCATGAGCGCCGGCCACACGGGCAACTTACTTTTCATCATGGACAAAGCGTCCGGACGGCGCTTCCTGTGCGACACCGGCACCCAACTGAGCATCATACCCGCCTCTGATCAGGACAGGCAGTCCGCGGTTTGCGGCCCCTCCTTGGTTGCGGCCAACGGATCGGCCATCCGCACCTTCGGCCCGCGCAACGTCACCCTCTGCTTCGGTGGCCAACGCTTTACTTGGACGTTTGTAACCGCAAACGTGCCCATGGTTCTGCTAGGCGCCGACTTCCTCTGCGCACACGGACTGCTGGTGGACGTCCAACGGCGTCGCCTCATCAACGCCGAGACCTTCAGCTCCCTGGTATGCACATTGAGCAGCTCCGCTCCGACCAAGCTGGCATGCGCCCTCCCGGCGGCGAACGAGTTTGCTCGCCTGCTCACGGAGTTCCCGGCCCTCACGCGGCCGAAGTTTTCGGCCGTCGCCGTACGACATGGGATCGAGCACCACATACCAACCACGGGCCCGCCGGTCTACGCCAGAGCCCGCCGCCTCGACCCAGCCGAGCACGCCGTGGCCAAAGCCGAGTTCGACGCTTTGGAACACCTCGGCATCGTGCGGCGCTCCGATAGCGCGTGGGCTTCGCCACTACACATCGTCCCAAAGCCAGGGGGCGGCTGCCGCCCATGTGGCAACTACCGCCGCCTTAACGACGCTACCACCCCCGACAGGTATCCGATCCCGCACATCCAAGACTTCTCCGCCCGTCTGGCAGGACGGGTCATTTTTTCAAAAATCGATCTCATACGGGGATATCACCAGGTACCTGTCAGGGCGGCCGACGTCCCTAAAACGGCCGTCATCACACCGTTCGGCTTATTCGAATTCCTACGGATGCCATTTGGCCTCAAGAACGCGGCTCAGGCGTTCCAGTGCTTGATGGATGGCGTGCTGCGTGACCTGCCGTTCCTCTTCGTTTACCTGGACGACATCCTCGTCGCCAGCACGTCCCGGGCCGAGCACATCCTCCACCTCCGAACACTGTTCGGGCGCCTCAGCGAGCACGGTCTCATCGTCAACCCGGCCAAATGCCACTTCGGCACGACGGCCATTGATTTTTTGGGCCACCACATCACCAAGAACGGGGCCGTGCCGCTGCCAACCAAGGTCGAGGCCATCACCACGTTTCCGCGTCCCCGCTCCATAAAGGCCCTGCAGGAATTCCTGGGAATGGTGAATTTCTATCACCGCTTCGTGCCCCGCGCTGCTCAACTCATGCGGCCCCTCTACGAAGCCCTCCGGGGCAGGCCGGCCAAGCACGACATCGTCTGGTCCGCAGCAATGGACACGGCCTTCCAAAGCTCAAAGCGGGCCCTCGCCGACGCAACACTGCTCGCTCACCCGGTGCTCAACGCTCCCATCGCCCTCACCACGGATGCCTCCGACTACGCGGTGGGCGCCGTACATGAGCAATGGGTGAACGGGGTTTGGCAGCCACTCGCTTTTTTCAGCCGGCAGCTCCGGCCGAACGAGCTCAAATACAGCACGTTTGACCGTGAGCTCCTCGGTCTACACCTGGCCGTTCGCCATTTCCGCCACCTCCTGGAGGGCCGACCCTTCACGGCGTTCGTCGACCACAAGCCGTTGGTTTATGCAATGGCCAAGGTCACAGAGCCGTGGTCGGCCCGCCAACAGCGCCACCTCTCTGCCGTGTCGGAGTTTACCACGGACATCCGGCACGTCGCTGGCAAAAACAACGCCGTGGCCGACTGTCTTTCTCGGGCCAGCGCGAACGCGGTCCACCTCGGCGTGGACTTCGCGCTTATGGCGGCGGCCCAAACCACCGACACCACGGTGCAAGCCCTCCGGGCGGCGGACACGGGCCTCCGCCTGGCCGACATCCCCTTCGCGGACACTGTCCTGCTCTGCGACGTCTCCCAAGGCCAGCCTCGCCCCATCGTGCCCGTTACCTGGCAACGCCGCATCTTCGCCTCCCTCCACGGCCTTTCCCACCCGGGCCGGAAAGCTTCCCAGAAGCTGGTGTCGGCGCGATTCGTCTGGCACGGCCTTCGACGGGACGTCCGCGATTGGACCAGCACCTGCACAGCCTGCCAACAGGCCAAGGTCCACCGACACACCCAGGCCCCGCTGGAACTTTTCACCGTGCCCGAACGACGTTTCGACCACGTCAACGTGGATCTGGTGGGCCCCCTCCCCCCATCACGGGGGTTCACACATCTGCTCACCATGGTGGACAGGACCACCAGGTGGCCGGAGGACGTTCCCCTCGTCTCCACCACCACCGCCGACGTGGCGCAGGCTTTCATCGCCACCTGGGTCACCCGCTTCAGCGCACCGGCGGACATCTCGTCAGACCGCGGACCGCAGTTCACCTCCGAGCTGTTATGTGGGGCATGGTCGCCCGCAACCTGGGGGTCAAGCTCCACCGTACTACGGCCTACCACCCCCAAGCCAACGGGTTGTGCAAGCGATTCCACCGCTCCATGAAGGCCGCGCTCCGCTCATGGCCGGCCTTCAAGACGGCGGTTGGGCCGACCGGCTGCCGTGGGTCCTTTTGGGCCTCCGCACGGCCCCCAAGGAGGACCTCCGGGCATCCACCGCCGAGCTTGTCTATGGCCAGGCGCGACGCGTCCCGGGCGAATTCATGCCCGACGCTACCAGTCCCTGGTCCGCAGCTCACCAGCGCTCGGACCTCCAGGAGGCCGCCCGACGGTTTGCCCCCGTGCCAACATCACACCACGGTGACCCCCAGTCCTACGTCCCCCCAGCGCTTCGCACAGCGGAGTACGTTTTTGTGTGTCATGACGCACATCGGGGGCCACTCCGGCCGCCGTACGACGGGCCCTTCCGGGTCCTGCGACGGGACGACAAGTCGTTCGTCATCGACATCGGCGGCAGGTCAGACCGGATTGCGGTGGACCGCCTCAAGCCGGCGCACGTGGACATCGACCAACCGCCACGGTTGGCCCTTCCGCCGCGGCGAAGCCGCCCCCCGTCCACGGTGCCCCCCACTCGACCGCCCACCACCACACCGGACCCCCCCCCCACGACCCGCCAGGGGTCGCTTCGGCCGGGTCATCAGGACCCCCCCCCAAATTGACCCTGCTGGTGCAAGTCGATTCTGGGGGGACGTGTGTAGCGGCTACCGCTGGGTTTACACAATCGCCTTGCACCTACCAAGGACGCGGAGCGATCACCATGCCGGGCTTGTCCACGCCCGCTCTCGACTTGCCAGGCCGCGTCCGGGACGCCCGGGCATGCCCGGGCATGCCCGCCCTCGACTTGCCAGGCCGTGGCCAGGACGCCCGGCCACGCCCCCTCTCGCCTTTCCCGGGCAAACGCTCCGGGATAATGTGTATATATATTGCTGCCCGATAAACGGGCTTTTCAGAGAACCCGAGTTGTTTTGTTACAATAAAGAAACTCGGACGAATGCCAGCTTTTTGTCGCGTCCATTCTTCCGATTGACGTGGGAGCACAGCTCCTACAGAATGTCTGTTTTTTCTGTCTGTTCACTGATAGAATTGACAATGACTTAGCCGATCTCCACCAAATTTTGCATACATGCTGGGGGCACCCAGGGTCAGGTCACAGGCACAAAATAATTCCCTGTCCCAACCGCCTGCCCTTGTGGGCTGACGATTTGGGATTTTCGCCTGTGGCCTTGGCACAGTGAATATTGTTTACTGAGGGAGGGGGGCCTTCTGGCCTCAAGACTCACAGCTGTGGTTTATGCAAGTCTCTCGTATGCAGCCTGTGGCTGCTTGGGTGCATCATTTTATGAAAGCGTGGCTGTGCCCCTGCTACCAGCAAGCTAATACTTATTTTGTTTACCTCAGAAGGATGCCATTCTGACTTAACCCAACTGGTATTTAATGGCACGACGGGGGCTCAAACTCAAGACCCTAAAATCTTAAGCCATCCGTCAATCCAACACCAGGTTTATTGTGACATTTATTTGATGCATAACCCCATTCATTCCTAATGCTCGCTCGCATTGTTTAATACTCACCTGAGTGAAATTTGGAAAAAAGTGGATGTAGTTACACATGGGTGGTGTATCGGCTAAGAGTCACGGGTCTGCACACCTACCGGAAGTAAAATTTCTTAAAATTTAATGCTGCCTGATCAATTCTGGCTGGCTGGGAAAATGCCTTGTGTTGGCTTCAATGCATGCGAGTTCATCTCTGGCAAGTTCCAAACAATTGGCCCGTTCTTCATTGTGTAGTTTTTGGACGATCTGAAACTTTTCGGGGTGCCACTTGAGATCCAAGAGCAACAAGTCGCGTTGAAGTGTGAGGATCATTTTCAAAGTGCTCCAACACTAAGGCAACATTTTCTTCGGATTGGCTGGACAGGCTCCTCTTCTGCTGCACGTTTGAACATTTCCAGTCTCAATTGGAGCTTTGTGCCATTTCAAAGTGGTTTTCATAGCTGGCGGCTCTTTTCCAAAGTCGGTGCGAAATTTGCGCCGAGCGGTCACAACACTCTTTGTCCACCCAAACCAAGCGGCACATTTGGCTCTCTCTCTGATGCAGAAAACGCCATTTTTGCTAAAGATTTTGTTCTGAAAAAAAACGGAGGAAAATTATCAAATTATCTCACAAAACAAGCATAAAACCAAGCAATGTGCCTCATCACAATGGGTATAAAAGTGTGGGTCATTTATTACTTGCAAAATCATCGATTTTTCAAGTACGTATATTGGTTGGTCTTGCGCATTATTCTGTTTGTCTGTCTACTCGTATTTGTCTGTTTGTCTGTCTGGCTATATCGCCTACAGCTCGCAATTTTAAACCGATCTTCACGAAACTTCACCAGGTGGTAGAGTTGGTCATAAGGAAAAAGCCTATTGATTTTGAGGTCATAGGTCAAATTTCTAAAATTGCCATTTTTCATCCCATTGACTTGAAAGTTGAAGGCTATTTGCATATTGAGTCACTAAATTGGGAAACAAACTATTTTTGAGGTCAAAAGGTCAACGGTCAACTCAAGGTCAAACATCCAAAATCATCAAGTTTCATCTGATTGACTTGAAAATTAAACAGCAATTGCATAGCACCTCACTGAATTGGGAAACGACCTATTTTAAGGTCAAAAGGTCAACTCAAGGTCAAACTTCTAAAATCATCTTACCAAATGTCTGTCCGTCTGTCTGTCTGTCTGTCTGTCTGTCCGTCTGTTCCCAGGTACCGCAAAAACGGCTGAACCGATCGCAACGATATTTTGGGTGGGTAATCCTGGGATCCCCTGGAGTAAAATTGTTTTTTTATTTATTGTTCTCCATTGTCCATCCCAAAAAACTATATTGTTTTTCCAATTTTTTTCCCAATTTTTCCAATTTCCAATGTTTCCAATTTTTCAATTTTCCAGTCTTTCCAAACACGATGGAATAACATTTACCGATATGAACAGTGATGTGGCTTCTATTGAAATTCTACAAATACTGTTTAGGTTTTGATGATTTGCATGTGATATGATTTAACGGATGTTTATATAAATCGTTTAAAATAAAATAAAACCCTTCAATTTCTGATATTTTGCCTTTTTATTTGGGCTTCCAAATTGAAGCCCCGCCCATAGGGCGGGTACCGTTGCTAGTCAATACATAATAATACATAATAAATATAATTATACTGATATAAGAATCATTGATTGAGATCGTCAATTTAAATCATAATGAAATGTCCAATTGGATGTATCCATGGCAACTTATTTTGAGGGGAGGGGGTGGTGGAGTATAAGTATCGTGGTCTGCATGACGCCTTTCTTATTTATCTATTCCTTCAAATATTGGCAACCAGGAATATATAAATGGGCCACACTACAGCACAATATCTCAAAAAGTTGCGGACGGATTCAAACGAAACTTGGGGGATGAGTTGGTTCGGTGACAAGAACAAGCTGATTACATTTTGGTTCGGGTACGGAAGCAGATCCGCCCATCAGTGGGATACCCCCCCCCCCCCTTCCCACGCCTCCTCCCCCCAAGCCCTCTCCCTCCCACACATCTCCCTGCTCTTAAATGTTGTGTGTTCTCAAGTGTTTGTGTGCTTCCCATTCTCTTGTCTTCCGCTCCCTCTTTTTATATATTTTGTTTGTCTGGTTGATTTGTTTGTGAAGTAAATGTCAGCTCTTTCACGAGCCTCGATTCAGTATACAAAAAAAAAACAAAAAAAAAAAAACGTAAACTGTTCAGCTTGGTGGAGGTATGCTCCCTACAAAGTGCTGTTCCAGTTAACACCTTGAATAATAATATTCTAGCACAGATTTAAAAAATCAAAGTAGTGAATTCAACAATTGATATAGTTCTCCCAACGTGTGGTTTGTAACGGTTTATATGTTGATAATTTTATATTGACCATATAGCAAAAATTGTAATGCTTAGTGTTGAGATTCAAAGAAAGAGATGAATCTGTAGGGTAGGGACAATGATGGAATGTAACATATTTTACCACCAGCCATGCAGTGCTGATGGAGATCACGGTCCCAAAGGTGAGTGTCGTTTTAAAGTCTTTAAAAAAGTTGTTTTCACATGTATTTTCCACCTGAATGTATTTCATTCAAAGTGCAAATCTTTTCTAAAATAAGTACAACGTGAAACCTGATGTGGCAAAAATTGTGACTAAAGTGAGGGTTTTCCGGTTGCCATCGTTTAGCAGAACCTAAATTTCGAAAGAGGAGCAGGGGGTGTTTTGACGAGGAGCCTGCATTTGCCAAGTTGAGCACACTTTTGGTCTGGATTTGGAGAGAGCGGGAGTGGGGAGTAGCGGGTGGTGTTGGGTTGTGTTCTTATGGGTTACCATGATTAACTCTCCACCCAACCCCAATGGTAACCCGAAACCTTCCCTGGGCCATAGCATCGTGTTCGCTGCAAAGGCGAAAACCAAGATAAGGTCATGGAAGAAGGATGAGATGGGATGCCGGTTAAATGGCGTCAAATCTGCATGGATTCCTGAACTGTGTTGCAGTGTTTTATATTGACATCCTGAAACGTCAGGTGCACCAAACAACAAGAACAACAAAAAAACTAGATCAATAAATCAATAAAACCTTGTCAATATAACTAACGAGTGTTTTTTCCCACTGGAATTGTGTCAACTGCTTCAAAGTTTGTACCAGATATAGAATGGCAGCTCCGCGACATTCCCAAGCTTTACCTAAACTAGAGGCAATCCCGAGCTTGGCCTGAACGACCTGCCTCATGGCTCCAACCTGATTGAGTAGAATTCTATTAACATCTCCTTTCTTTGCCCACCATGATGTAAAAGTGCTGACTCGGTCGTAACCCCAATGACTCGGTCTTACCCCAAAGCCATGCCAAGTGTTGTGACCTTTGGATTGGAGGTGACCCCGAGGTTGCCACACAGACCAATATATGAAGTGAAATTGGATAAAGAGACTTTACTGTGTTTACAAACCCCTTCATATAACCATGTGTAAAATGACAGACAAGTAAAACAAGAAGACGTCGTGCAGAGCACGATACTTGCAAAATCCACCCCCCCCCCACCCCCCAAAATGTTGCCGTTGATCCATCAAATTGTCCATTTCATCAAGTTTAAAATTGACGATTTTGATTGAAGCTTGGGTCAATAGGATGAAAAGTGACGATTTTTCAAATTAAAAAAAAGATGATTTTAGAAGTTTGACCTTGAGTTGACCTTTGAATAGTTGGTTTCCCAATTCAGTGAAGCACTATGTAATTGCTATATTATTTTCATTTGCTTTATAACTTTTCTCCTCTTTTTCTCTCTTCTCTCTCTCTCTCACAACAGGCAGGTTGGTAGTCTTTCTGTCTTCTACCGACTCCTCTCTGGCGCAGCTCCCCCAGCTCTATCAATGCTCTGTCCCTCAAAATTTCCTACAGGTTGCACAATATCTTGTGATATCAATATCGCACAATATGCCAGCAACCCTCTTCTTGTGAAACTGCCAAAATAAACACTCTCTATATTCACCTTCACTCCTTCATTCCTCTTTTCTCCCGCCTCTGGACAAACTCCCGCACGCTCTTCAATCCCACTCCTCCCTCCAGGTCTTTAAAACAGCTGTTCACCACCATCTCTTTTCTTCCCCCATCCAAAACCTTGATCTTCCCTACCCCCATTAATACACCCCAAATCCACCTCTTTCAATCTCCAACTTCTTTCCTGAAATTCCTAGTAGTGCCAATTTGTTTTATACCGTGTAGCTCCCCCCCCCCCCCCAACCCCAGCCCTCTCCATTCCACAGATCTACCGACGTCCCTGCTCTCTACTGTTCTTTTGCTTGTATGCTTTCCTCTCTCTCCCCCTTTGGTCTCCGCTCCCTTTATTACTCCCGCCAGGGAGTAATGCATTCGATCGTGTCCGTCGGTCCGTGTGTGTGTGTGTGTGTGTGTGTGTGTGTGTGTGTGTGTGAACAAGATATCTGGAAAAGTTCTGAACGGATTTGGTTGAAAGTTGGTGGGATGATTGCCCTTGGGATAAGGAAGAATTGATTAGTTTTCGGTGAAGCTCAGGATATTGTTCCGGATGCAGGAATTTTTTGAAGGATTGTTTACCATTGGAAGATAGGGCTCATTTTTTTAACATTATCTTCTATATATTCTATATTTAACATTGTGATATGAAAATAGTTTTCATATTTGTTGTAAATGTAGTTTAAACTCGTGGTTATGCGTTAGAGCGGTGTATTTTTTTAGCAGCGTCGTCTTCAATGTTCTTTTTTTTCTTTCTAATATAGACATAATCTGTCATTTTAAAACCACCAAAGTGTGTATTAGGTTTCACCGTTTCATAAAATGTATCGTTTGATACGTATAATGCTTTAAAACTTTTTTTTTTTTTTTTTTTTAACCTTAGAAGAGATATCAACATTTACCTCAGCGAATGTCAATCGCGATGTCAGTATTTGATGAACTTATAAAGACTTAGGTGAGTTATAAGTGTGACAAGCATGTGCACGGGATTCTTCCCAGAAGAATGAGTGGTCGCATTAGCTTGTACGACTTAAAATGAGCGAGTTTTGTTTTCACGTTTGGGCCAGTTTTACGTGTTGTATCCCTAAGGAGTGAAACGAACGTTTTCCTGGCTTACAATTTTATTTGAAGTCACACATACCTCAAAATACACTCACTTATATATAATTGAACGCTGAATCCGAAAATGTAAGTGAAATTGCCTTGTTATTTTAGCCGCGTCGCA
The DNA here is from genome assembly GCF_964187855.1 of Myxine glutinosa. NCBI lineage: Eukaryota > Metazoa > Chordata > Myxini > Myxiniformes > Myxinidae > Myxine > Myxine glutinosa. Next base: position 97,590,963 of record NC_136262.1, on the reverse strand, counting down.
AGACGCTGGTCATAGGGTGCCCTCTGCTGTTGTTGTTGTTCTTCTTCTTGTTCTTCTTCTTCTTGTTCTTGCAGAGAAGACAAACCCTCAAAGCTCCACCCATTCTGGGAACCATAGCTCCACCCATTGTGGGAGAGGCTTCATATAAACAAATATCCACCATTTTATTAACTCGCATAGCTTTGAGGCCTGTTTTTGTAGGCCCGTGGTGTCTTCCTCTCTCACACAGTTTTATTTCAAATCAAATTCGATATATCATTTCATTTTTCACAGTCGCTAACATAGTTTTAGACTCGGTTGAAAAAAACCGGGAAGAAAATCCGATGAAAGTTGCCCTTTATAGAACGAAATGAATTCTCAAAGGCCTGTAACTTCAAGTCCATTGAGATATATATTTTTTTAATCGCGGCATGGTCAGTCATACACCGCCCGAAATAACAGACGGGAAAATGCCGAGATATATTAAAAATTCGTCCATTTGATGACAATCGTCACGATGAAATATTTAATTTATACGTCGTCACAATAATGTGGAGAGAGGAGCATAGCTTCGTTCACGTGTCGCCACACACGGGAAATTGCCGAGATATATATTTTTTTACATCGCGGCATGGTCAGTCATACACCGCCTGAAATAACAGACGGGAAAATGCCGAGATATATTAAAAATTCGTCCATTTGATGACAATCGTCACGATGAAATATTTAATTTATACGTCGTCACAATAATGTGGAGAGAGGAGCATAGCTTCGTTCACGTGTCGCCACACACGGGAAATTGCCGAGATATATATTTTTTTCAATCGCGGCATGGTCAGTCATACACCGCCTGAAATAACAGACGGGAAAATGCCGAGATATATTAAAAATTCGTCGCCACACACGGGAAATTGCCGAGATATATTTTCACTTTGCACAAAAATAACATCAAGTAATCGAATCAATAGGAATGTCCTGTGCCTTTTACATCGACGTTATAGGCACAGCTGCATCTCAGGCATTGTGTAACATCGACGCGGCTTTTGTTTTAATTAAAACTTTTTGTACTTGTTTTAACATTATCTTCTATATATTCTAAATATATATCTGTGCAGTGTCTGTGTTGTGTTGTCTTGTCTTGTGTTGTCACTGAACTACTCCCTCAAACTTTTGTGAAATTGTACTATTCCATCTTGACCCACGGCAGGAGTATGCGCTCTACTGAGTGGTGTTCTAGTTTATTGTATGTTTTATGGGTCTGTGCCTGTTTTCGTGTGTAATGTGTTAGCTATTACATGAGCCTTGACTCTGTATCCAAAAAAGTAAAATTAGTTATTTTTAAAAGGTCAATCGGATGAAAATTGATGGTTTTTCAGATGAAAATTGATGATTTTGGGAGTTTGACCTTGAGTTGACCTTTGACGTTTTGACCTTAAAAAATAGTTATGTTTTCCAATTTATTGACTCAATATACAAATGCTGTTCAATTTTCAAGTCAATCGGATGAAAAATGGCGATTTTAGAAATTTGACCTCCAGATGACCTTTGACATTTGACCTCAAAATCAATAAGCTTCTCAATTGTGACAACCTCTACAACTTGGTGAAGTTTCATGACGATCGATTTGGAATTGTGACCTGTAGGCAGGTGACAAACACAAACAGACAGACAGACAAACAGGCAGACAGAATAACAAACGCAACCGACCAATATACTTGAAAAATCTTCGATTTTTTGCAAGTAATAAGAAAGTTAGTGAATAAAGAAGAACCCCTCTGTCATAGTATCCACAAAGACCCACCTATCTATTTATATGGTCAGTCACTGGAAGAGGTTGAGTCTTTTGAACTTCTCAACATCGCCAACCATCCATGACCTCTCCTTGTGAAACCACATAGCAAAGCTGGTCTCCAAAGCCAGTCGCAGACTGCTCATCCTCCGTCAATCCAAATATTCCCTTAAAGATCAGAGCTACACAGTCTACAAGGCCATTGTCCGTAACTCAATGGAGTTTTGCTCTATGCTATGGAGTGGTGCTCCAGCTTGTCATCTGTTACTTCTGGATTCTGCAGAATCTAAAGCTCTCAAAATTCTTATAATTCTGTGAAGAGGCAGAAGCACAATGTCTGTTGCTTTCGCATCGTAGGCAGGTTGGTGGTCTCCCTTGTATTCGCCAATAATGTTCCCTCTACTTTGTCAGTCCACCGACCATCCACCGTAACCCCAGGATACACGCCTTCCTCCAGTAACCCCCTTCTAGTTATACTTTCAAATTCCAGGCTGACTACACATTCCAACTCCTTTGTTCCTGGATTCTCTCGTCTATAAAACTGCATTTTAGAGGCCAATCTTTTCCACTCTTCCCTCCAGGCCCAGGGCTTCAAATAGGCAGTGCACCAGACTTCGTGCCATCCCCCATCTTGACCCATGATCGTTGTTGCCATGCAGCAATGGCTGTAATGGGACATGCTTTGTGTTGTACTTACCATACACAGTTAGTGGGTCTTACCAATGACAAATTCCAAATGGAATTTCCGCTCAATTCGACGGTTTTAAGCATTAATTATGCTGTACTGCTGAGTTCTGATAACGGCGAGACATCTGCAGCTAGGCTATTTTCTCAGCTTGTGGTATTTTCAACCATTGCCCATGATATCCATTCCGGTCATTCCGGTCATGATATCATTCCGGTCATTCCGGACATAGGCCCTTGACTGCTTGATTCACACTGTGAGATGCTCCCAATGGTTGCAGTGCAGAACAATGTGGTGACATCATGTGTTGTCGCACGTTGGAGAATGAATTACTGTATGTATATCTATATATATAAAATAGAGTTTGTGTGTGTGTGTGTGTGTGTGTGTGTGTGTGTGTGTGTGTGTGTGTGTGTGTGATGTTACCGATAGACTCCGAAACGGAGAGGCTCACGTGCTTCATATTTGGCATAGACATGGCCATTGAGCCTGGGACGAACATGGCCGAGACAATATTTGACGAGATCCATATTTTTTATTCATATTTACCTCAGCGCATTTCAGCGAAGTACCCGCTAATCTCAGCCAGTGCGAGCAGCTCGCTGATTCGCTCAGAGCGATCACCTGATGTTCCATCCCGTCACACGTCACACGTTTGCACGTAATTCAGGGCGAAAAGCCATTGCGTTTTTTCACCTTTATGCGATCGTGTTTTGTGTCGATTTTGTGCGATATGAATTAAATTTTAATTCATATTTCGTGTTTACGAATTCGAATACGAAGGATTTCCCCTTTCCCCTTTCGATTTCGAATACGAATCGAATACGAGCTTGAGTCGAGAGGGCGAATGTACGGGTTGGGAATGTACGTGTCTCCCTTCCCCCGCCCGGCAACGCCGGTACTGGAGGGCGTGGGTCACAGGATCGGTGAGTCTCCACAATCCGCTTCGTGCTCTTTCGAAGATGCAGGACGATGTCGCGATTGTTGTGCTGCTCTCCGACCATGAGAACTGCAACGTCATTGTTGACTGGCCCTCCCCTTCCCCCTCCCCCCTCCCCTCCCCCTGCCTTCCCCCTCCACCCTCCCTTTTCCCCCTCCCATTAATTACTTAATTATTTGTCGATTTATTAATCACTTATTTATTTTCTTTCTCATCTGGGCAATATCTCAGGCACATTTTGAGCTAGGAAGCTGATATTTGGACATGACAATGACCAAGTGATTTGGCTGCAAAGGGTATTTTTGATTTATTGATTAATCAATTAATTGATTAATTATTCGATCTTTATTTTAGTTACAGATTCGGATGAAACGGTGGTGGTTTCGGTATGCTATTGGCCAATTGATTAATAATTTAATTATTTTACGATTATTATTTGTTTATTTTCATTATTAATCACATTTATTTTCTTTCTCATCTGGGCAATATTTGAAGTACCTTTTGATCTAGGAAGCTGATATTTGGACACAAAGTCACCAAGTGATTTGGCTATAAAGAATACTTTTGATTTATTGATTTATCAATTCATCGATTAATTATTAATTAAATAATCAATTATTCGATTATTTATTTATTTATTCGATTAATTAATTATTTGATTAATTTTCAAAAAGTTACAGCTTCGGATGAAATTCTTCTTCGGATTCGGTGGTTTAGGCATGATAATTTTTTGGGATTCGGTGGTCCAGGTGTGCTATTAGCCAATTGATAAAGAAATTAATTATTTTATAAGTTTTATTTATTTATTTTAATTACGCAATTGATCAATCAATTATTGTACACCTCTCCCTCCCAATACCGTCTCTTTTTGATAACCCTAACAACCTGGCAATGTCACGTGCTAGATGATATGTTATGTTATTTATTTGGCATGGGAGCAGTGTACTTTGAATGTATCTGTACTTGTTGCTAATCGGGTTACAAACACTTATGAGATAACTAACATAATTAAGAGATCCCTAACCCCAATTGCATATTAGTAACTAGATGGTATTCAGAAAATACTTACCCTGTGCAGTCAATTTGGTGCGAGCCAACTTTTCTATTTTTGAAGGGTTTTTTTTCTTTGATACAATATGGCTGCCAGACCACGTGAACTATTACATCATAAATTTATATTCTCTAACAGAATTGTTGCCTAGATCATGATCAATAAATTTCAAACTGATCAGACTAAGCGTCGTCCCTGTTGAATTTTGACGTCATAATTATGTCATAATAATTACGGCACTAAAGACGTCATCGTTAACAACACCTATTCCCCATGTGGAGTTCTTTACAACGAGCCACATTTCAATTTTTTCCCATGGACCGGTTTCGCAGATATTACAGAGGTGCAACGTTTTTCGATTTTTCCAAGGTGGCGCCTGTACCACGTGACCTATGACGTCATAATTATCTTTAAAATATTGTACAGGAGGAAGCGCTTCAACTGTGAAAATTTCGTGTCCATCACAAATTTCGCGTTCTTTCGGTAGTAGGTTGTAGACAGCAACCGCTCAGGGTAGTACTACCGTTCTGACGTAGGAGTGTTAAAGTGGTGCCCGGAACCATCTTACATTCTCCGTGTCAGGATTGCTGGTCTTACTTTCTGTCTCACTCAAACTAGAGCTACCGGCCTAGCTTCAATCTCTCTTTCTTACAAACAAAAACCATACACTTTTCATCATACACTTTTCTTCTCTTTTATTTAAGGCCTGGCCTCGATGAGAGGGTTATATAGTCCGTGCCTGGAGCCTCCAACGTGAAAAAAAGACCAACGGTTGCAGAGAAAAAAAAAATTCATACCGATCGGATGAAACGTTATACTTGTCGCGTTAGGAATTCATAACGAAGGCACCAATGATATCATCATTAACATATTTATTCCCCATGGGGAGTACTTGACAATAAGCCATGTTTCAGTTTTTTTCCATGGAGTGGTTTCAGAGATATAGAGGTGCAATTTTTTTTAAGATGGCGCCTGTACCAAGTGACTTATGACGTCATAATTATGAATAAATAATTCTACAGGCGGAAGCACTCCGATAATAACATTTTGTGTCAATCTTCCTTCAAAATGTCCTTCAAACCCCCCCCAACCCCTCCCCTTGAAATCTCTCCCCTACCACCTCCTCCTCAAAGCTGCCTCCTCCCCACTTCCTCTCCCTTCCATCACATACCTCCACCTCCTCCAACCTTCGACTATGCTCTGCCCCCCCTCAAACAACACCTCACTGTGCCTCTTCCCATCACCATCAAACCTTTTGTCCGCCCCATCCTTCCCTTTCTCCTAACTCTTCTGCAATCTCTGATACACTATCAACAGCTCTCCCTACCTCCCCCTCTCACCCCTCATTTCACCCTACCCCTCCCCTGTCATGTACCCGTTGCCCCCCCCCCTTCCTTCTTCCTTAACGGTATGGACCTCAAACATCCGGGGCCTTCGCTAAAACCTGATTGATCTCTCCCTTCAGGTTGCTTCTGACAAACCAGACATAATCTGCTTAACAGAAACTGTCCTCCTTCAAGATGTCTCTGATTCCTTAATATCTCTTCCTGGTTACTCCCTCCTCCGGTATGATAGACCTGAGCCTCGTCCTGGTGGTGGGGTGGCTATCTTTATCAAAAACTCTCTTCCTCACTCTCCTTGCACTGCACTCTCTCTACCCCACCCCCAGGAGTACATCTGGCTCTGGCTTCCTCTCTGCTCCCACCTTTTGTTCACATGTGTTCTGTACCGTCCTCCAAACAGTGATGACTCCATTTACATCTACCTGTCTGACAACATGGACCAACTTCTATCCACTCATCCCAACTCTCTCTTCCTTATATGTGGCGACTTCAACTGTCATCATGCCAGCTGGCTGGGTGTGGGTTCCTCTCACACCAGCCATGGCACCTCAGCCAAGGACTTATGCGACTCACTGGGACTGACTCAATCTGTCAATTTCCCGACCCGGATCTCAGTCAATGGAGTATTTTCACTTCTAGACTTGGTTATGACTAGAGTCCCTGTATATAGAGTCCCTGTATATAGAGAGTTGTGTCAACTCAAATTTGGACGCCATTTTGTGTCTAAGTGTGTCGGATTAGATATACATGTACATTCGCGATATGGGGTGATATATTCTAAACCTGCTAAAAAAAATTTTACTACACATATTTAGTCTTATTATTACATACAGGTGATATTTGTTTTGTCAAAAACTCAGCTATTGCCGTGAAAAAGAGCTGTGTGGTGATATTAAAAGTGGTATGGCAATGCATGTTACAAGCCAACACTGCATATAAGAGCTAACATTATAAGTAAGACAAACCAATGCTGTCGTTCTCTGAATTTTAATAACTTTTAGAAAGGAGTGTGGGCATATCCAATATTTTTTAAAGGGTGCCGAGAGCAATTCCGGTGTAGGACTTCCAGCCGACATATAGTCTAACACACTTAAAACAAATTCTGTACGTGGTATTGCCATATTTCTATAGTGTACAACTTTAGTTTTATCGACATTTATATTCAATTTCCATTGTAATGATTTAACAAGCTGCAAGTCAGCTTCTGTCTCTGACATAAGGGAAACGTCATCGGCATCTATTAAGATTGAAACGTTCATTTATTACTACACCCTTGCCCAGAACTCTGATGGATATTGCCTGATCGATTAATATGTTTCATAGCTGGCGACTTAATTAACACTTAATTTTCGACTGCGCCAAGCCGTAATTAAACAGAGAAAAAACTTTTAAAAATACCTGCAGTGTGCACGGTTCGTCTAGTCGAACAGATATGGAAAAGCACAGATAAGACGTCGTATTCACCATAACTTGTTTAATTTCACCAGGAACACGATGAGGCCAACACAGTAAACATTCAGTACAAAACTTGGTTCATACATTCAGTACAGAACATGATTCATACATTCAGACCGTAAGAAAACTCTGCCCGTAATACAACACTCTGACCAGACCAACACTTCATCCCACTACGTTCACTCCTCACAAGTGAAACTCATCACTACTCCGTTCACTCCTCACAAGTGAGACTCATCACTACTCCGTTCACTCCTCACAAGTGAGACTCATCACTACTCTGTTCACTACTCTCATATTGTATGTTTTGGGAACGATAGCTGTCACCAGGTTAAATATATAGGGATTGTCCAATGTGCAAAATCTTCCATCACTACAATTTGGCCATAAATCCCGGGGTGGGAAATATTTGAGCAAATATGCCACAAGACGCATGAGCACTGTACAAAGCAAACAATAACTCGTCAAATTTTGGACGTATGGATGACTGCACAACCCGCAAAAAAATTGAGCAGGTCCCCCCCTAAAATTGCTTTTATGATTGCCGATTAGGCTAAAGATTTTAAACCAAAAAAATAACTTGCCTCGGAATAAGTTTTGAATGGACGGACAGACAACTGAAAACAAAACGGACCATGGGTTTCCCACCCCTATAAAATCAAAATTAATTCCCTCTGAAAAAGTACAGTGACATTGCCCGCAGACTACCCAACCGCAGACCAGGCAATGTCACTGTACCGGGACATTTCATCAATCAATGACAATATGCGGGCCGCTAGGACTACCCGAAAAAAATTGAGCAGGGTTCTTCCCACGGAAATGCATTTTTGGTCAGCTCCTTGAAGATTATAAACAAACACAAATCACTTCCCTTTAAAAGGGTTTTCAACGGACAGACAACCAAAAAAAAACCGAGCAGATAGAATTGCTTTTGAACATCGATCATCAAGTGGCGTGAGCCTACCTGGCAGAGTCTCGAGGAGTCGATCGCTTTCCAGCTCTTTCGTCTGACTTTCGCTTCCCAAATTTGTCTTCTGACTTTATCACTTGGAAATCTATACATCTTATATTTCCCAGATTGGTTTGAACAACCAAAAGCAGAACAACCAGTCATTTTGTTTGGCAATAAACAACATTCCCGTACCAAGCTGACGTTCACGCACGGTGAAGTTAGACACAAAATGGCGCCACGAAATCACGTGACCAGAAATCTCGGGTCAGCGCATGGCGCAACTCTCTTTATACAGGAACTCTAGTTATGACTAACTTCCCTGCAAATGTCTGCTGCTCTTCTTCTGCTCCAATCGGTTATTCTAATAATTTCCTTGTTAAAGTGGATATCTCTCTGACCATCCTCAGAGAGCCTCCTCAGCATTGATGAGTCTGGCATTTCACTCAGGCTGACTGGCACGGTCTTCAAGCAGCCATCAATCATCTGGACTGGTCTCACATCTCTACTGCCTCTGACGGCAACTCTTCCTGGGAATTCTTCCAAAGCAAACTGCTCTCTCTCATGATTTATCCCATCTCGTCTTCAGTTGTCATACCCTTCCTCCCATCCATGGTACACTGAATCTTGTGGTGAGGCAGTTGCCATGAAGCAACTTGCCTTTCCCTCTTGGAAGGTTAATCCAACTGAAGGAAATCTCAGTTCCTTTCAAAAAGTTCGGAACAAGTGTGTGTCTACCCTCAGGAGAGCCAGGAAACAATATCTCTATACTCTCAAGACTGAACTCTTCAACCTGTCTCCCTCCTCCAAATCCTGGTGGCGTCTGGTCAAATCTGTTTCTGGTGTTTGTTCCACTTCCATCCCCTCCCTTACCTCAACCGGCTACACAGCTGACTCCGCACGTGAAAAAGCCGAATGCCTCAACTCTGTGTTTGCCTAAAAATCTTGTGTCCGGAACCCATCTCTCTCTGTACCAACCTTGCCCAGTCAAACCCAGCTGCTCCTGGACTCTGTGTCCTTCTCTCCTGACAAGGTGGAGAAGTTTTTGTCAGTGCTCGACTCTGATTCTGCAACTGGACCAGATGGCATCAGCCCACGGGTCATAAAATCCTGCTTTTCCGCTCTATCTCACCCTCTCTCTGTTCTTTTCACCCTCTCTTTTCCTCAAGATCATCTGCTGTCAGCTTGGAAATCAGCCAACTTTACAGCTTTACACAAAAAGATGCAAAAACAGATCCTTGCAACTACAGACCAATCAGCTTGCTCCCAATAATCAGCAAGGTCATGGAATCATTCATTGCTTCTGACATCAAATCCTTCCTCTTCTCCAATGGCTTGATCTCGGATCATCAATTTGGATTCAGACCAGGTCACTCTACTCTGGACATGCTGCTTCTGCTGTCTCAACAATGGATGGAGGTCCTCAATGCCAGACAGGAAATCAGAGGTGTCTCCCTTGACATATCACGTGCCTTCGATACGGTCTGACACCCCGTTCTGCTTTCCAAACTCTCCTCCTATGGTATCCATGGAATTCTCCATGGGTGGCTTGCGGACTTCCTCTCTGGTCGGTCAACATGTGGCCCTGAATGGATTTCTCTCATCTCCCCTTTCTGTTCAGGCTGGAGTTCCCCAAGGCAGTGTTCAGGGCCCTGTGCTTTTTCTGGTCTTCATCAATGATATCTCTGACTCTCTGGAAAATCCTCTCTATCTCTTTGCTGATGACTCCACTCTCTGCCGCTCCATTCCTCATCCGTCAGATCGGCAGTCTGCAGCCTCCTCACTCTCTGCAGACCTGGACAAAATCACTGACTGGGCAAACAAATGGAACATGTCTTTCAATCCTGACAAATCTCACACTCTTACGATGTCTCTCCGAAAAGATCGACTGGACAACCCTCCCATCTACTTTCTGAACAATCCTCTCCAAGAAGTTCTGTCACTCAAGCTTTTGGGTCTCACTAACAAGAAAGTAACAAGAAGTAACAAGAAAGAAAACAAACAAACAGAGTGAAAACAGAGTACCCCATTTCGGCGCCCATCATCACCGGGCCCGCTTTACTGCCCGCGATGATGTCATGCAGCACCTGGAGATGGAATAGGAAAGGAACGGTGTACAAAAAATAATTTCACAATTGAAGAACAAAGGATTGTGGCAATGTTCCCCACCTGCAACAAAACCCTACAACAAACAGAAAAACTTCATTGGAGTCGAATCGAGAAACTTGATCATCGACATAAATCCAATCCAGGGTTGTGCTACCTAAGGAGTTTAGAGGTAAGGAAATAATACACTGGGTATATCGTTTCCCATTGCCTTCCCAGTGGTAGTTGGAGCAGGAGCTTGGAATTGGCCAGGGTAGCCCAAAGATGATAAAATAATCATTCACCTACTCTACATCAAAAGACACCATGAGATCTTTAACATTCACCAGCTCAAGCTAACAGTTGAGTCCCCCACTTAACAACTATCCAAGCGAAGCCTAGTACTCGATACAACACCCTGCCTACAAAACACAAATAATTAATCAGTTTCCAGGAATCAAATTCAAAATTTTTCAAACAAATTTGAAATTTTGAAAACGTTTTCATTTGGACATTCCTCTACATTGGTTCAATTGGTCTTTCTTCCCATCGTCTTTGTCCATCCCTTCCCAGCGTTCCACGCACACCTCCCACTGCGCTGCATTTGGAATGATTTTATCTGTAGAGGTTGCTGCGAGGGAAAGCAGTTACTTTGTCATCCCACGGTGCTTGAATCACGCAATTGCCGAATGCATGACAGCAATCGCGTTGTTGCGATCTTCTTTTTATTTTTTTTAGGAGAAGTGGGCTCCATGCAACGTGACACTGGGGAACGGGGCTAGCACAGGCCAACAATGAACAAAGCGCATCATTTTCCATTCATTGCTGCACATACAAACCACCACCAGGGAAACACCGTCACCGTATGTGGACATCGACAACTGTATCTCAATGTTAACACTTGTGGACACCATCACTACTGTGTCACAATATAATGTCAGTGCAAATGGAATACAAATGCATGTTTGAGAGAATACTCAGATAAATAATTTTGTGACAGCACGCATAATATGTTCTTATTACAGATTTATTATGATCGAGTCTGCGGATAAATTTGATCAATAGAGTTCAATGATGCCTGAGCCAACTTGCTGCATTTGTAATGTTATTTCTGTCATTGCACCTGGGATACAGAATAAAAGCAGTCATTGTCTCGGCGTGCTTGGGCTACTTGGGGTTCAATGCTGCATTGAAATAAAACGTTCATTTGAGATAAATGAGATGCAGTTAGCACGAGAGGAGAGTCACCAGAATGGAGTTCGTATGAGAGGAGTAGAGGAGAAGAGGAGAGCCACCAGATTGAGTTAGCACAAGAGGAGAGGCACCAGATGGAGTTGGCACAAGAGGAGAGCCACCAGATTGAGTTAGCACAAGAGGAGAGCCACCAGATTGAGTTAGCACAAGAGGAGAGCCACCAGATGGATTTGGCACAAGAGGAGAGCCACCAGATGGAGTTGGCACAAGAGGAGAGCCACCAGATGGAGTTGGCACGAGGGGAGAGCCACCAGATGGCGTTGATGTGTGAAAAGACACCAGATGGAGGTGAAACAAGAGGAGAGCCAACAGATGAAAGTGGCACAAGAGGAGAGCCACAAGATGGAGGTGGCACGAGAGTAGAGCCACCAGATGGTGTTGGTGTAAGCAGAGAGCCATGAGATGGAGTTGATGTGAGAGGAGAGCCACCAGATGGAGTTGGCACAAGAGGAGAGCCACCAGATGGAGTTGGCACAAGAGGAGAGCCACCAGATGGAGTTGGCACAAGAGGAGAGCCACCAGATGGAGTTGGCACGAGAGTAGAACCACCAGATGGTGTTGGTGTGAGCAGAGAGCCATGAGATGGAGTTGATGTGAAACTTGAATGGGATTGGGTGTCTTGAATGTGTGCACGGCATCATGAAATCAGGAGATTACCAGGGCATTTTGGAGCGCAATGTTCAACCCAGTGTCAGAAAGCTGGGTCTCCGTCGAAGGTCATGGGTCTTGCAGCAGGACAATGACCCCAAACACATTTCAAAAAGCACCAAGGAATGGTTCAAGACAAATTGCTGGACTGTTCTGAAGTGGCCAGTAATGAGTCCAGATCTAAATCCCATTGAACACCTATGGGGAGATCTGAAAATAGCAGTTGGGAGAAGGCACCCTTCAAATCTGGGAGAACTGGAGCAGTTTGCACAAGACGAGTGGGTCAAACTACCAGTAGAGAGGTGTAGGAAGGGCATTCATGGCTATAGGAAGCGCTTGACTTCAGGTATTTTGTCCAAAGGCCGTGCTATCAAATATGAAGTCTCGGGTGTCAATAATTTTGTCAATGCCATTTCTTTATATTTTCCGATTTAAAAGGATATATTATGTTCTGAATCAAAAACAAAGGTTCTGTAATATTTACAGTGAAATAAAGAATTGTGGAAACCAAATACTTTTGTTAATTTCAACTTATTTTTTAGAGAAAATTGTGAGTTATTTGAAAAAAGTGCAAGGGTGACAATATTTTTGCCCACGACTGCACGTGCGTCTCTGTGGCAAGTAAAGGCGCTATTGATTGATTTCCAATCTCATGCTGACTCAGACAAGCACAAGAAAGCAGTTCAAGGAGCTCATCCTGAATTGAAAAATTGAACGAATGGTGAAAGTCACGACATGTAAAGAGGTACTTTGAAATTTGAATAATTATGGTATTGACTTTTGAGGCCACAACACTTGTTCTAATTTATAAATGTTCAATGTAGATGACATGGAGTATGCAGTAGTTACAAACACACACACACACACACACACACACACACACACACAAACACACACACACACACACACACACACACACATACACACACACACACACACACACACACACACACACACACACACACACACACACATACAGTCACGTGAAAAAGTAAGTACACCCTATGTACAGTATTGACTTTTTCAACATATTTCAACATACAGCTATTTGATCTTCATTTCAACAATATTGATAAAGGTGATATAATATAACAAATATCATGAAACATTTACATTTTGTAGTCCATTGTATAACTTAAATAAACATAAATGCAAATTTCGCATGTGGAAAAAGTAAATACACCCTTGGCTCTAATAGGTGGTATTGCCCCCTTTGGCAGAAACAACCTCAAGTAGGCGTTTCTTATAACTGTCTACCAGTCTCTGACATCGACTGGGAGAAATTTTTGCCCACTCCTCCATGCAGAATTCTTTCAGCTGTACGATGTTTGAGGGGTTTCTTGCATGCACAGCTCGTTTCAAATCCCCCCACAACATCTCGATGGGATTTAGATCCGGGCTTTGACTTGGCCATTCCAGAACCCTCCATTTCTTTCTTTTCAGCCATTCCTTGGTGGATTTACTGGTATGTTTAGGGTCATTGTCAAGTTGCAAGGTCCACCCTCGGTTGAGCTTCAACTTTCCGACAGATGGCCTCACATTATCCTCAAGCACCCTCTGGTACAATGAAGAATTCATAGTGGATTCTATGATGGTGAGCTGCCCAGGCCCTGATGCAGCAAAGCTGCCCCAAACCATAATATTTCCACCACCATGCTTTACAGTTGGTATCAGGTTCTTGTGGTCAAATGCTGGCTTTGGTTTTCGCCAAACATGTCTTCTGGTACTGTGGCCAAATAGCTCTACCTTTGACTCATCTGTCCAGAGCACATTGTTCTAGAAGTGCTGGTCTTTGCCAAGGTGTTCATTGGCAAACTTTAGTCTTGCCCTGATGTTCTTTATGGACAGCAAAGGTTTCCTCCTGGCACACCTCCCATGTAGATCAAATTTGTGCAGCCTCTTTTTAATGGTGGACTCGTGCACTTTGACATCAACAGTCGCAAGAGCTACCTGTAGGTCCCGTGATGACATTCTGGGGTTCTTCGAGTCTTCTTTCAGCATCTTGCGGTCTGCTCTCGGGCTGAACTTGCTGGGGCGGCCTGGCCTGAACAAGTTGGCAGTTGTTTGGAATCTTCTCCACTTGTAGATGATCTTCCGGACAGTCGAATGATTGATTTCAAATTGTTTGGAGATCTTTTTAAATCCCTTCACAAACTCGTGGGCATCTATAACCTTCTTTCTGAAGGCCTCAGAGAGCTCTTTTGATCTAGGCATGGTGACGCCGCACACTTCAACAACAAAGAGCAAACCAAACTAAATGTCTGAGGTTTAAATAAGACAGGTTCCTCCAAGATCCTCTCTAACGATGTTCTAATCATTTGCACCTGAGCTGGTGCACCTGATTCTAATTTTAGGTATTTGAAGTAGTGATAAATGTAGGGGTGTACTTACTTTTTCCACATGCGAAATTTGCATTTATGTTTATTTAAATTATACAATGGACTACAAAATGTAAATGTTTCATGATATTTGTTATATTATATTGTGGCGGACACAAAAGCCCACTGGCGTGGTGACATCATTCCGCGCACCAAGTGGGCGGTGGCCACGCCCGAGGGGTAGGCGTGGCCTCATGATATACACCGGGCGCGCAGCCCGGAGCGCGCCAGTGTTACAGTGAGCTCCTGAAATAAAGACGCTTATAAGTTACCGCTTGTCCGCTTCCTCCTTGCTCGCAAGCAGCGCGCGTAACGCCGCGCTTTACTGGTGACCCCCTCGACGTTGGATCTGCCGGAGCGATCCTTCCACACGCGACGCCATTGCCATGGCCAACTTTATCAAACTTCCCGAATTTTTGGAGGCTCAGGCCGAAGTCTGGTTCGTCCAGGCCGAAGCCCAATTTCAGCTTCGGCGCCTCACCGGCGATGACACGCGCTATTGCCACGTCGTCGCCTCCCTCGGGCCCGGCACGGCCGCTCGAGTTGTGTCCGTCCTTCGCCACCCACCGGACGGCCACAAGTACGAGGCACTCAAGCGGCTACTCCTCGCCACGTTCGGCCTCACGGACGACGCACGGGCCGACCGCCTCCTGGATCTCCCCAAGCTCGGTGACACGCGCCCGTCGGTCCGAATGGACCATATGCTGTCACTGTTGGGCGACGAAGCCCCCGGTTCTCTATTCCGGGCGCTTTTCCGTCGCCAACTTCCAGCGCAGGTTCGCCTCGCGTTGGCCGGGACCGGGCTAACGGAACCCCGAGCATTGGCAGCCGAGGCGGACAAGTACTTCGCCGCTTCGGACACGCGGGCGAGAGTCGGCGTGGCCGTCACGGCCCTCGTGGCTGATGCTGCTGATGCTGCTGCTGATGCTGCTGATCCACAGCATCAGCTTATACAGCATACGCAGCATGCTGATACGCACCTCGTGACCGCCGCCACACCCCGCCCACCGCCGCGGCGAAAACCGCCACTGCGGGGAAACCCGCCAACTCCACCGGCCTGGCGTAGCCAGCCGCACTCCTCCAGCTCCACCACCTGGTGCTGGTTTCATGCCAAGTTCGGCCACGAAGCTCGGCAGTGTCATCCGCCATGCTCCTTCAACAGGTCGGGAAACGCCCGGGCCGGCGCTCAATAGTGGCGATGAGCGCCGGCCGTTCGAGCAGCCTGCTGTTCATAACGGACACCTTCTCCGGGCGCCGTTACCTGTGCGACACGGGAGCGCAGGTGAGTGTCGTTCCTGCTGGCACGTCAGACAAGCACGCCGCGGGTGGGGGCCCCGCGCTGCTTGCCGCGAACGGGACGCCCATCCGTACGTACGGAAAACGCTGCCTCTCTCTGCGGTTCGGAGGGCAGGTTTTCTGATGGACGTTCGTCACCACCGACGTGCCCATGGCACTGCTTGGCGCGGACTTCCTGTGCGCTAATGGGCTCCTGGTCGACGTCAAGCGCAGACGTCTTGTCCAGGCCGAGATGTTCAGCTCGCTCGCTTGTGCGTTGCCCAGCTCAACGAGCGGCTTGCCAAGCGGCTTGCCGAACGGTTCGGTTCCGGCCACGTTGGTCTGTACGCTTCCGGCAGCGGACGCATTCACCCGCCTCCTCGCCGGCTTCCCGGCCCTCACGCGGCCCACCTTCTCGGCGGGGGCCGTCAAGCACGGGGTGGCCCATCACATCCCCACCGTCGGGCCACCGGTCTACGCCCGGGCACGCCACCTCGAGCCGACGAAGCTGGCGGTGGCAAAAGCGGGGTGCGCTACCCTGGAGCGACTCGGCATCGTTCGGCGCTCAGAGAGCGCTTGGGCGTCGCCGCTGCATATCGTGCCGAAGCCCGGCGGGGGATGGCGATCGTGCGGGGACGATCGCCGTCTCAATGACGCCACGACTCCCGACCGCTACCCCGTCCCCCACATTCAGGACTTTTCCGCCCGTTTGGCGGGCATGTCCTTCTTCTCGAAGGTGGACCTCATACGCGGCTACCATCAGGTCCCCGTCAGGCCGGAGGACGTCCCGAAGACGGCGGTCATCACGCCATTCGGACTCTTCGAGTTCCTGCGCATGCCCTTCGGTCTGAAGAATGCGGCTCAGGCGTTCCAGCGACTGATGGACAGCATCCTGCGTGACTTGGATTTTGTCTACGTCTACCTGGACGATATCCTCGTCGCCAGCGCGTCCTGCGAAGAGCACCTACGCCACCTCCGCACGCTCTTCGAACGCCTGGGCCAGCATGGCCTGATTGTGAACCCCGCAAAGTGCCGGATCGGCGCCACCATAATAGATTTTCTGGGGCACCGTGTCACCAGGCATGGAGCCGTCCCCCTGCCGGCCAAGGTGGAGGCGGTGAAGGGGTTTCCGCGCCCCCGCACGATCAGAGGGCTGCAGGAGTTCCTGGGCATGGTGAACTTTTACCATCGGTTCCTGCCCCGTATCGCCCAGCTCCTGCGCCCCCTGCACGAAGCTCTCCGAGGTAAGCCGGGCAAAGGCGACGTTACCTGGACCGAGCAGATGGACATGGCGTTCACGGGCGCGAAGCTCGCCTTGGCTAACGCCACCATGCTCGCGCACCCGGCGCCCGATGCACCGATCGCCCTCACCACCGATGCCTCGGACTACGCAGTGGGCGCGGTGCACGAGCCATGGGTGCGTGGAGCTTGGCAACCGCTGGCGTTCTTTAGCCGGCAGCTTCGCCCGCCCGAACGCTGTTACAGTACCTTCGACCGCGAGTTGCTCGGGCTTCACTTGGCGGTCAGGCACTTCCGCCATCTGCTCGAGGGCCGTGCGTTCACTGCCTTCGTCGACCACAAGCCGCTGATCTTCGCGATGGGCAAGGTCACCGAGCCGTGGTCGGCCCGGCAGCAGCGTCACCTCTCGGCTGTGTCCGAGTACACGACGGACATCCAGCACGTCGCGGGGAAGGACAACCCGGTGGCGGATTGCCTTTCCCGGGCCGTCGCCCACGCAGTCCACCTCGGCATCGACTATGCCCGGATGGCAGCGGACCAGGCCGCTGACCCCGACCTCCAGGCCTTGCGGACCACCGTCACGGGCCTCCGCGTCACCGAGGTGGCGTTCGACGGCGCGGGCGCGGCCCTCTTGTGCGACGTCTCCCTCGGGCGTCCTCGCCCCATCGTGCCCGCGGGCTGGCAGCGCCAGGTGTTTGACGCCATCCACAGCCTGTCCCACCCGGGCGCGAGGGCCTCCCAAAGGCTGATCGCCGACAAGTTCGTCTGGCATGGCCTCCGGAAGGCCGTCCGCAGCTGGGCCAGGACGTGCCTCGCGTGCCAGCGCGCCAAGGTGCACCGGCACACCCAGGCCCCGTTGGCCCCGTTCACGGTGCCGGAACGCCGGTTTGACCACGTCCACGTGGACCTGGTGGGACCTCTGCCCCCCTCGTGGGGTTTCACCTACGTCCTCACCATGGTGGACCGCACCACCCAGTGGCCGGAGGCCGTGCCCTTGGCGTCGACAACGGCGGCCGATGTCGCGCAGGCTTTCAGCGCCACCTGGGTCGCCCGGTTCGGCGCCCCCTCAGACATCTCGTCCGACCGCGGCCCCCAGTTCACCTCGGAGCTCTGGGGGGCGGTCGCGCAGGGGCTCGGGGTCCGGCTGCACCGAACCACGGCCTACCACCCCCAGGCTAACGGCCTGTGTGAGCGATTTCACCGCTCATTGAAGGCCGCGCTCCGGGCCACCCTCCGCGATGGCGGCTGGGTCGACAGGCTCCCCTGGGTCCTGCTGGACATCCGGACGGCACCCAAGGAGGACCTGCGCGCATCCGCAGCGGAGTTGGTCTTCGGGCAACCGCTGCGGGTGCCGGGCGAGTTCCTCCCCGACTCCACGGCACCATGGTCCACGGCACAGCAGCGCTCCGCTCTGCAAGAGACCGCCCAGAGGTTCGCCCCGGTGCCAACGGCATGCCACGGGCACCCACCGACGCACGTCGCCCTGGAGCTTCGCACGGCGGAGTACGTCTTCGTCCGCCACGATGCCCACCGGACACCACTGCGGCCCCCGTACGACGGGCCTTTCCGCGTGCTGGAGACTGGGGCGAAGCACTTCACCCTGGACATCGGCGGTACTCCTGACCGCGTTTCGGTAGACCGCCTCAAGCCGGCCCACCTCGACGTGGACCATCCACCGCCAGTGGCCCGACCCCCACGTCGGGGCCGCCCCCTTGCGGGCGGACCCCCGGCACCGCCCAGCCCCGCCGCCACGCCGCCCCCCGGTCCTGCACCCATCCCAGGGGCAGCCAGGGGCATCCCACCTGGCATCCCTGCACCCCGGACGCCGCCGATCGCCAGGGGGCGCTTCGGCCGGGTCATTCGTCTGCCCCGCAAACTGGCCCTCCAGGTGCGCGGGAATTCTGGGGGGGCGCGTGTGGCGGACACAAAAGCCCACTGGCGTGGTGACATCATTCTGCGCACCAAGTGGGCGGTGGCCACGCCCGAGGGGTAGGCGTGGCCTCATGATATACACCGGGCGCGCAGCCCGGAGCGCGCCAGTGTTACAGTGAGCTCCTGAAATAAAGACGCTTATAACGACTACGGATTTTTATGTTAAGAAAATAGGCCTTTTATGTTTTGAAAAGCGGGAATTTTTTTTTTTTATGTGAAAAAATCCCGAAATATTTTTTTCCCCCGTTTTATTCATTTTTTATTATTACCAAGTTTTTCAGAAATCAGTCAAAAAAAGAACAAAAAATGGTAAGCTTTTTCCTGCACAACATTAAGCACTCTGGGCTAGTAAACAGGTAAAAAATGACGTTCAGGTACCTTTATTGCAACCGCATTGTTTGATAAGTAGAGGACTAGAAGAAATTGACAAGACCCTTTTAGGAACGGTTAAAGTAGGTGTTTGAAATCATTATCTTGGTAATGTTCTCCTTGGTGAGGCGGTGTCGGCGATCGGTGAGGACGTTTCTGTAGACGGAGAAGGACCTTTCCACGTCGACGCTGACGATGGGGCAGTACCTCAAGAGGGGGATGTCAGCAAGTTTGACTCCAGCCGGCACACCAACCTCAGATCCGTGCTGATCTCCATCCAGGATCAAAGCCACTGTCCTCAGCACACCAATGTCGGGATTGCGCTGCAGCACCACCTTGAACTTGGTGAGCAGGATCTCCTTACGGCAGCCTCGGATCTTTTCGAGCTCCTCCTTGGCCTGATCAAGGAGCTGGAAGGCCTTGGCCAGCTCCATGCCGGCCTCCTCCAGCTGCTTAAGGATCTTCGGGATGAGCGACACGTGGGCATTTAAGAAGACCAAACTGAGCTTGATGTCCGCCTTTCCGAACAGGTCCTTGGCACTCCGGATTGCCATCGCGTCGTCATCGTTCAGCTGGTCCACAATGTCCTTGACGGCCTCGAAGTGCTCGGCGTAAAACACCGCGGCGTCGATCCACGTCCCCCACCGAGTCAGAATGGGCTCCGGGGGGAGAGAAAGATTGGGCTGCTGCTCCTTCCAAAAGACAACACGCGACGGGGCTTTGACGAACACCTTCTTCGTCATGGCAATCAGGTCGTTGACGTCCTTGAACATTTCTCGGACTGTCTCGCAGACACGGTGGAGCACGTGGGCAACGCAAGTCACATGCAGCAAGTCCGGGAAGAGTTCCTTCAGGGCATGGCCGGCCTTGATCATATAGGCCGCGGCGTCGCTGACGAGGACCTTGAGGCACTCCGGCTTGAAATCAGGCCAAAGATAGCGCAGCGTGTCATTGACTGCACGCACGATCTCCCCGGAGTTGGTCTTCCCCAGAAACATGCACTGGACGAGGTGGGGACGAAAGTACCCCTCCTTGGACAAGCGTCCCGCGATGATGTTGGCCACATATCGACCTGCCGAATCGGTCGTCTCGTCGACGGACAGCCAGATGGGCTGCTGTCCGAGGTCGGCACAGATCCCCGCCAAGGCCTCGTCGTAGCACTTGTCGAGGTAGTGCTTTCGAATCCAGCTTTCATCGGGGATCTGGAGAGTGATGTGCTTCTCCAGGAACGACCGGAGGGCAGGGTTTTCCAATTTCGACCATGGGATGCCAGCGGCCAGCATGGCCTGGCACAGCTCCTGAGCCACAACGTCGCACTTGTGCCTCTTTCCGCCACCAAAGTCCTCCATGGTGGCTTGCGTGACCGTCCTCTTCTTCTTCAAGGCCAAGTTGCTCTTGTGGCGGTCTCCTCGGACATGTTGGGCCAGCTCAGACTTCTGCTTCGCCCGGAAAGTCTTTTCACAAGCTCGACAGAAAGCTGTGTCACTCGACACGTACTTGAAGGTGGCCCCATCGCCGCCAGCGTTGAATTCCTTCAGCCACTTGTCACGAAGAGCAGCACTCATCTTGATAGGAGACTTGTTCACACTTTGTGTACACTCTCTCACTGTAGTACACCGCCTCACTGCTGTACACGCTGGGGACGCAACGCACGCAAGTGGACGCAACGTTTTGTTTTTGAGATCGATCGCAGTTAAAAATTTCGATCGCAGTTACAAATTTCGATCGCAGTTTAAAATTTCGAAAAATTCCCTAATTGTTTTTAGCATTGCCAGACATTTTCGACCAAAAAGGGCATTTTATTTTATTTTTCCCGAAAAAGGGCGAAATTCTTTTTTTCTCCGAAAATAGCAAAATAATTTTTTTGCGTGCAAAAAAGCCGTTTTATGTGAAAAAAAAAAAAAAAAATTTTCACATAAAAATCCGATGTGCACTTATAAGTTACCGCTTGTCCGCTTCCTCCTTGCTCGCAAGCAGCGCGCGTAACGCCGCGCTTTAATATCACCTTTATCTATCAATATTGTTGAAATGAAGATCAAATAGCTGTATGTTGAAATATGTTGAAAAAGTCAAAACTTTACATGGGGTGTACTTACTTTTTCACGTGACTGTATATATATATATATATATATATATATATATATATATATATATATATATATATACGTATATATATATATATATTGTTGCGGATATGGGATTTGGCCTCCATCCATATCCGCTTGTAAATATTCCCCTATTTCCCCAATACTTCCCAACTATCCCCAATCCCCCATTCCCTAGTCCCATTTTCTGTAAACAACACTCTGTAGCCCCGACCTTCCCCTATTTCCCCCATTAAATGTCGCACCCAGGTCACCGCATCTCACGTAGACAACTATAGGACATCTTGCTAGTTATTCTTAGTCTATGTCAGTTAAGGACTCGTTTCCATTAATTCTGACTCTTCGTTGCACCAGAATGTGATTGTATGGCACCGTGAGAAAGTTTAGGACCTCCCAATACCTCCCCGCAGCTCTTCCTCATGGTACAACAACAACAACAACAACAGCGGCGGCGGCGCGGGGAGTGTGCGTCCTCACTCCGGCTTGGTTAGCCGCCATTGAACATGTGCTCCGACGGGGTTACCACGCAGGGGCTCGCTGTCAGCTCCTCGTCAAGGGCGGAGCCCGGTAACCCCCCGCACCCAATGGAAGCGGCGGACCGATTCCATCTGGGGCGGAGCCGGCGAGCCGAGGGCGTGTCACTCCCCGCTGGACATGCGCAGGAAGAGGGAGGTGACGTCAGATGCGCCCACACCACGGAGAGAGAAGACGCCACCTCCAAGCGCTGAATACCTCCCCGCATCTCTGGACTGGACCGAGCTGTATCCTGTCCCTGAGCCAAGGTGCACCTTGAGCTATCGACTGCCTGCCCTTCCTTGCCATCAATCCCTGTGTAAGTCAGTCTTGTCCCGTTTGTCTGTGGTCTGTCGGGGATAAGATAAGACTGTGTCTAAGTGCCCATCTTTCTGTGCTTTACCTCTTACCGTGTAATCTACCCGTTTCTGCATTACCAATTATATCCTCCTCCGGAGGTCTTGAGAACTGTACCCCTTGTGTCGTTGCATATATCCCAGCCGTTGTGTCCTTTCCTTCATTGATTTAGCATAGCGCGATTCGGCCAACGTTCGAGTGTAATCGGGTAAACTGTGCGAACACGGCGGCCATTCCGCTCGGTCAAGCAACATCTAAGTCGTGTCCGTAACAATTGTTGTCAGGAGTTGGATTCGGACCTGGGACTAAATTTGTTAGGCCCAAATTTTGGACACCAATTGTGTTAGTACTGTAACAATTGGTGTCGAGGAGTGAGATTGGACCCGAAGTGCGCTTCACGCGCTCGAAATTATAACGGCGAAATTTGATTGTGTTTTACAAAAATAAAAACCCGAATTTTGAAAGTCGCGCTATGGCAGATCAAGACGGCTGGGTTCCGGTAGAGGAGAGTGAGGCAGGTTCGATCCAGGACCAAATTGAGGGACAAGAGGAGAGCGAGGCAGTGAGGGTGGCAGGTTCGCAAAATAGCGTCGTCGCGCACGAGGTTACGGGCGCGCAAAATGGCGCCTCGCACATGGCCACGGCGACCGCGCCCGCGACCGTAGTAGCGCCACCGGTGGATTTGAACCTTTTTTTTATGCAAATGAAGGCCCTTATGGACAAGAATAATGAAGAAATGGAAACGGAATGATGGGGGCCCTTATGGGACAAATGGGAGACCAAATTGGAGGTTTGAAAAACAGTATGGGGGCAATGAGGGACGAATTGGGGGGCCAAATGGGGGTAATGGGAAACCAAATGGGGGTAATGAGGGACGAAGCGAGGGGTACCGGTGAGGGATTAGACAAGAAATTAGAGGGGTTAGACAATGGGATAGAAGGGGTGAAACATGGGTTAATGGGGGTGGAAAATAGAATGGCTGCCCAGGAGAATCAGATAGAGGGAGTGAAAAATGGGTTAGAGGGGTTAGAAAACAGTATGGAAGGCAAATTGAGGGACATGAGGGACCAAGCGGAAAGGGAAGTTAAAAAAATGGGGCAGCAGATAGAGGGGGTCAGAATGGGGGTAGAAACTAAATTGGATGGTCACAGGGAGGAAATGGAGCAGATGAGGGTGGCATCTGGGCAGGAGATGCAAGTGATGGGAGGAGAGATCAGAAGAGGTGTGAGTGAGGAGGTCGGAGGAGTGCGCGAGGAGGTGAGGCACTGTAAGGAGCGCATGGAGAAGGAGGTGAGAAAGGGGACTGTAAAATTGCAAGGTGGTATAGAGGAGTTGACGCTGGGAGTAGAACAACTGACAGTGGGACAAAAGGAGTTGGGGGACCAGGTAAAGAAGAACACAGCGGTAATAGAGGGGTTAAAATCGACACAGAAGGAGATGAAAAAGGACGTAGGGGTAATTAAAAAAGAGTGTCAGACGGTACACGAGGACCTGACGAGGAAAATGAACAAGGTGGTAGAGGTGATGGAGGTTAAAGAGCGGGAGGTGCGGGAGCACATAGAAAAAAATAAAGTGGAGTTAGAGGAAGAACTTAAAGGGGCGCACGAGGAGATGAAGGAGGTGAAGCAGAAATTAGAAGAAGTGGAAGAAGGGGTGAGCGAAATTAAGAAGCGACGGAGAGAGGATAAGAAAGAGATAAAGGAGGAAGTAAAAGAATTGGTCCAAAGTCTGTGTTCGGATCGTGATGATGTGCTCATTAACCGGATGAGGGATTCGCAGGTGATGGAGGAGAAGCGAAGAGGAAGAGGACCCGGTGTAAGTGGTGACCAATATGGTCGTGCGTATGATGCGCCAGGGGATTTAAGAAGCTTGGGGGTCGAGATGGACCCGGGTGTTCGTGAGAGGCCGTTGGTGAAGTGTGCGACAGGTCTGGTGTGCGAAAAAGAGGGTGTGCAAGAAAGATGTGTGACGGACAGGTGCATGGGGAAAGAGTGCGCTGTCAAGAGTAAGGGGGAGTGCGCTGTCAAGAGTGGAGGTGAGAGTAGTACGAGTGACACGGAGCGTGAGTTGGTGGTGACAGGTGAGAAAGGAAGCACACCTGGAATGGTAGAGCGTGTGTGGGAATGCACACTTGAGTTGGTCGTGAGGCACGTGGTTGGGTGTGCGAGTAGGAGCACACCTGTGATTGTCACAGAAGAGGTGACCGAGGAAGGGGCGCGAAGAGGTGTGTTGGTGAGGTGTGCGAGCGACGAATGTGTGCCAAAGTGTTCGGTGGTCAGGTGTGTGACCAAGTCTGTGAGTGGAATGAGTGTACCTGGGTGTGTTAGAGAAGGTACGACGAGGAGCAGGGAAACGGCTGGATGTATGAGCAAGAAAGGGGTAGCGTATGCATGTAAGCATGCAGGTGAAGCATCGACGGTAACCGGGTTAGAGGTTAGAACGACTTATAGCCGAATCGGGCCCTCGGTGCGCGTCGGGCAGCTTCGCGTGCCGCGAGGACCAGCGGGGATCCGAACCACGGCGGTTTCGAAAGAGCCGCCGTACGCGATCCACGCTGTGCCTCGCTTGGAACGGCCGCGTCCGGGCTCCACTAGGCGGAGCGGGCAGCCTGATAGGAAGGGTCGTCATGGCGACCACTTTCTATTGAGACGTGCCGGCAGGTCGAGATCCGGACATTGGATGGCTCCGCGCCGAGATGGTGCGTGGGATCTCGGCTCGGGTAAGGCCCCGTCCCTGCCACGAATGCGGGACGTATCCAGCCGCTGGCACCAAACAACCCGCATTCATTGCTCGGCTTTACGAAGCCGGGCTTTGGACAGGAATTGGCGCACCGAGAGGCATTAGTGAGTAGACTGTGTGATGAGGTTAGTGTTTTGGACCCAAAAATTAGAGAAAAACAAAATTTGATGATTGGCAAAGGATTGGCAGTAATGATTGGCAGATGATGAGTAGTGATTGGCAAATCTTTGATTCGTTGAAATTTGATGTGCAAAATTGGTAGTGGGAGATGCCCGATGTGGTGGGATGGCAACTCTGTCATCCCTCACAAACAGGTGGGGCAAATGCGCTATAGCTTATGGGGTGTATGGCAGTGAAAACTAGCCCGGGTGGGTTAGGTTATATGGATAGGGATCTAGCGAAGATGACATTAGGTAACGATAAGGTTAGGTAGTGACTGATACCTGTAGTGGGGACGCAGGTAGTTTAGTGTGGATGATAATGACGAGGGAGCGCAATAGTTTAAAGGGACGACTGGGAAGCGCAAGTTTCAGAGGGGAGTAGTTAGCTGAGATGATGCCGTGTGTTTGAGAACTGGACAGGTGTGTGGAGCAGTGTGGAGCAGTGTATGAGTAGTGAGTGTTGTGGATCAGCGCGAATGCGCTTGGGGGAGAGAAGGGTGCAGGTGGCACCAGGTGTGAGAGCACAGGTGTGCAAGTACAGGTGTGTGGAATACATGGAGTAAGTGGTACGGAGTGGTGTGCATGGTGCGAAGGTGTGGATGGGGGAAGAGTGGACCCCTTTCACGAGTACCCGGGGCGGGTAGTGTAAGTGTTAGGTAGAGGGTATAGGTAAATTGTGGTTGGATATTGGCATTTGTGGTGCGGTTGCAGAATGATATTGTGGATGGGTGCATTAGTGTTGTGGAAATGGCTGGGCGTGTAGCCTGTTAGTGTGTGTAGTTGGTTTGGGCACTCCACTACTGTGAGGATGTCGGCCAGGTGAGGCCGCAGGTGGGCTCTGGGAGCCGTTAGTGTCAGTGGGTGCCTGAGGATCCCGGGTGTGGATCGGGCAGCCCGTGCCAGAGAGGGCACTGAGGGGGTGAGAGTGCGAGAGGGCCTTCCCCAGTTAGTTAGGTTAGGGTGAGGAGCAGGTAAGCTCGGGTGGCAACTACAGTGGTGGAGGTGTGCAGGTGGGTAGACCTGCTGGGAGAGCTACACGTCACAGCCCAGAAATTGTGCGAGAGCACCGAGTGTTGAATCGGGGGAGTGAGACCCCAAATTGAGAAGCACCACAGTTTGGTCAATGGGAATTGGTTTTTAGAACCCATAGAGTAAGTTGGCCAATGGATTGGCAGGGAAAGACCCCGGGTAATGTAAAGTTGTTAAAGTCATTTAGGAAATAGTTAGGATTGATGAACCTGTCGCACCATACGCAGCCACTTACCTGAGGGGATGATGATGACTCCACACCTGTGTTTTCTTTGTTCTGTGTTGCAGGAAATGAGAATTGCTGTGTGGATTGGTGAGACGCATCATGACGTGGATGAGACATTGGGGTGATTCCATCTCTCCCTCCTTAGGAGGGACTGATGATGAATTGGTGATGGCAAATTTTGCTGTTGAGTTGGAGATGGCAAATTGTAATGAGAGTTGGAAATGGCAAATTTGATTGGTTAGGAGGGAGAGAAGACGAATTTGGTTTATGGGAGGAACGGGGAAGACAGTAGGGACGTTTGTTGATTTGTAAAGTAGATGTTTATGGGTAGTGTTGTGTTTTGTGGATACAGTAAGGGGTAAGGGAGGGGCAATGTAGGTTACCTGGTGGGGGGGGGGGGGGCGTACAGTAGGAACGTACCTGTCTCACCTGGTTCCCATGTGCCCCCAGTGTGCATCATCTTGTATTGCGTGCACTTTTGCGCCCTTACCACCTTACTCACTTGTCCTCTTCTTTTGTCTCCCACCTCCGAGGATCTGGCTTTGGGGCAGAGAGAGAGGAGAGAGAGGTGCTGGCTCTGCAGTTGTGGGCCTGCACTTTCGCTGCTTGCTGCCTGGATCGATACACCATATGGACCGCAATTTTTGTGGCCGCCCACCATGGACCGCAGTTCTTTTGCGGGCAAGCACCACCCGTTGATGGACCTATGGGTCAACGTGGCACCTATACCATAGAGGTGAACCACTATAGTTGGCCCCCCCTGACGGCCACAATTTAGAAATGGACGCGATTGGCGCCTTTCTTTATTTTTGAAAGAAGCCAGAAGGCCAAGTACACCACATGAAGGCAAGACCAGCGGCAGAACATCGGCCGGCTGCGACACCACCGGTGACTATGAACACTTTATTGGTGCACCGGATGGTGCTGACTGTACATGATGGGGTGGTGCTTTTGGTGCTTGGATGGGGTGCTCTGCACATTATTAAAGGCCGTAAGGCCACAGAGCACTCGTGGGTTGGTGTATCGATGCTGGCATGCGTGCTCTCTCTCTATGCATAACATCTGCATGTGTTCCTCAAAGAACAGGTCCTGGATCATAGTGTAAATATCAGTGTAGTCTTGTATAAATGATGCTCCCTACCGGCTGTATGTTTAGTTTGAGGATTCTTTCCGCGATTCGGTTATCCTGTGGGTGTGTTTCTGTGAGGAGAAGGGTGCAACGTCGCAGGGGGACATATTTACTCATTTGTGAACATCTGTAAAACTGTCGCACTCAGGGTTGAGTTAATAGTAGAGGGAACTACATCTGAGTGCCACACTAACGTAGGTAAAAATTTATCGGGTCGGGACGCCCCGAGGTAGAGAAGGGTGCAGTGTTGCGGATATGGGATTTGGCCTCCATCCATATCCGCTTGTAAATATTCCCCTATTTCCCCAATACTTCCCAACTATCCCCAATCCCCCATTCCCTAGTCCCATTTTCTGTAAACAACACTCTGTAGCCCCGACCTTCCCCTATTTCCCCCATTAAATGTCGCACCCAGGTTCACCGCATCTCACGTAGACAACTATAGGACATCTTGCTAGTTATTCTTAGTCTATGTCAGTTAAGGACTCGTTTCCATTAATTCTGACTCTTCGTTGCACCAGAATGTGATTGTATGGCACCGTTAGAAAGTTTAGGACCTCCCAATACCTCCCCGCAGCTCTTCCTCATGGTACAACAACAACAACAACAACAACAACAACAACAGCGGCGGCGGCGCGGGGAGTGTGCGTCCTCACTCCGGCTTGGTTAGCCGCCATTGAACATGTGCTCCGACGGGGTTACCACGCAGGGGCTCGCTGTCAGCTCCTCGTCAAGGGTGGAGCCCGGTAACCCCCCGCACCCAATGGAAGCGGCGGACCGATTCCATCTGGGGTGGAGCCGGCGAGCCGAGGGCATGTCACTCCCCGCTGGACATGCGCAGGAAGAGGGAGGTGACGTCAGATGCGCCCACACCACGGAGAGAGAAGACGCCACCTCCAAGCGCTGAATACCTCTCCGCATCTCTGGACTGGACCGAGCTGTATCCTGTCCCTGAGCCAAGGTGCACCTTGAGCTATCGACTGCCTGCCCTTCCTTGCCATCAATCCCTGTGTAAGTCAGTCTTGTCCCGTTTGTCTGTGGTCTGTCGGGGATAAGATAAGACTGTGTCTAAGTGCCCATCTTTCTGTGCTTTACCTCTTACCGTGTAATCTACCCGTTTCTGCATTACCAATTATATCCTCCTCCGGAGGTCTTGAGAACTGTACCCCTTGTGTCGTTGCATATATCCCAGCCGTTGTGTCCTTTCCTTCATTGATTTAGCATAGCGCGATTCGGCCAACGTTCGAGTGTAATCGGGTAAACTGTGCGAACACGGCGGCCATTCCGCTCGGTCAAGCAACATCTAAGTCGTGTCCGTAACAATATATATATATATATATATATATATATATATATATATATATATATATATATATATATATATATATACTGTATATATATATATATACTGTATATTGTTACGGTTCACGGTTAAGGATGGTATGTTTGCCGAGCGGAGGCCCCGCGACCTAACAGTTTCCCCGATTCACCCGATTTACCCGACGTTGGCCGTATCGCGCCACAGATATTCAATGTGGGAAAACTCTAAAGCGACCGAATGTAAAGAGGAAGAAGAAGACGTACAGAAGAGTAACGGGATTTATTATTTACACACACAAGCAAAAAGAGCAGTCACGGTTATTGACAGGGGACATGAAAAAGCAGGTGACACAGTGAAAATACTAGCTTATACAGACTTAATTGACTACCCAGGACAGAACAAACAGAACAAACTCACGTACACGAATGGGGAGCTTGTAGGCAGGAATGGCTGGAAGGAGAGGAAAGTCCAATGGGGTCCTGCAGCACGATCGGCGCGTTTAGCAGCCGCCGTTCCTTCGCGGCCCTGCTCAAAACCGCCGTCCAGGCCCCAAGCGGCTGTCGAGTGTTGTTGCTGCTGTGGACGCTGCTGCTGGCGAGCAAGGCGACGAATAGCAGGCTTTGTGCTTCCCTGGATGATCTCTTCTCTTGGACCTCACAACCCAGCTCTGCCTTGGACCCTTTCAACTCAGCTCTCCTCTGACGACCCAGCTCTTTCCTTTGCACCTCACCACGCAGCTCAGCTCAGCTTTTGGACCTCACAACTCAGCTCTTGTCATAGCTCATCTCTCATCTCCTTGGGGAGCGTCCCGCGGCGGGTTATATAGGCCCCGCCCCTCAACCTTCGCGAACCTCCTTGATGTTTCTCTCCACACCCTCTCCAAGTCCAACCCCTTGTTCGTGGTTGGTTGAGTGGGGCTGACTCACTCCTCCCATCTATGACGAGGTGGGGACCCGCCTTTCTTCCCCAACCCTGCCTCGTGGTCAATGGCGGCAATTGTTGGTTGGCAATGCGAATGGCAATTGACGAAAGGGGAAATGGAGGTTTTTGGGAATGGGAATGAAGGGAATCTATATTTTTCACTTGGTGCAATGGAGTGTCATGTTAATGGAAGACAAGGCCTTACCCTAAAACACATAATAAAGATATAAACTACTGAACAAGGGTTTTATCGTGTCCTTCAATGTGTGCTTTATGGAATTAACTACCGGGACGCCCTTTTAACCTTTACACAACACTGGAGGCAGGAGGGGCCAGACTCAAACAATGTTACACAGCAATTTACCACAATACAACACAATAACAAAATACAATCCTCATATCCGCAACAATATATATATATGTATATATATATATATATATATATATATATATATATATATATATATATATATATATATATATACATATGTATATATATGTATATATATATATTGTTGCGGATATGGGATTTGCATCCATCCATATCCGCTTGTAAATATTCCCCTATTTCCTCAATACTTCCCAACTCTCCCCCAATCCCCCATTCCCTAGTCCCATTTTCTGTAAACAACACTCTGTAGACCCGACCTCCCCCTATTTCCCCCATTAAATGTCGCATCCAGGTCCACCGCATCTCAGGTAGACAACTATAGGACATCTTGCTAGTTATTCTTAGTCTATGTCAGGTAAGGATTCGTTTCCATTAATTCTGACCCTTCGTTGCACCAGAATGTGATTGTATGGCACCGTTAGGAAGTTTAGGACCTCCCAATACCTCCCCGCAGCTCTTCCTCACAGTTCTCTTCAACAACAACAACAACAACAACAATGAGCGCAGGGAGTGCGCGTCCTCACTCCGGCTTGGTAGGAGTGGTGGGAGGACACCAGACCTTCCCAACGAGCCGCCATCGGACATGTGCTCGACGGGGTTACCAAACAGGGGCTCCCTGTCGGCTCCTCGTCAAGGGCGGAGCCCGGTAATCCCCGCACCCAATGGAAGCGGCGGACCGGCCCCAGTTGGGGCGGAACCAACCAGCCGAGGGCGTGTCACTCCCCGTTGAGCATGCGCAGTGAGAGAGAGGTGACGTCAGATGCGCGCTGAGCTTGGAGCAAGCAAGACCACCTCCGAGCGCTGTGAGACCTCCCTGCATCTTTGAACCGTGCTTTATCCTGTCCCCGAGCCAAGGTGCACCTTGTGCCAGCGACCTACCTGTCCATTCCTGCCATCAATCCCCGTGTGAGTCTACCTTGTCCGTTTGTCCGTGGTCTGTCGGGAAATAGATAAGACTGTATTTAAGTGCCCATCTCTTCTGTGTCTTTACCTCACTCTGCCTTGTAATCTACCCCCTTTTCTCCACCACTGTAATTATACCCTCCTCTGGAGGTCTTGAGAACTGTACCCCCCTTGCGTCGTTTCATCTTTCCCAGTCGTCGTGTCCTTTCTATCATTGATTTGGCATAGCGCTATTTGGCCAACGTCTGGGTGAATCGGGTGAGTCGGGAAGAAACGGGGAACAAATGTTCGGCCGCGGTTACCTCCGCTCGGTAAATAACATCCAATCCGCGGGCCATAACAATATATACATATATATATATATGTATGTATATATATATATATATATATATATATATATATATATATTGTTGCGGTTTTGAGTTTGTACAGTCAGTATAATAAAGGTTAAAATTTCCCCCTCATAGTTAGTCACACAAGCAACATGTAGCCTTGCGATAGTGTAGTTATTTCTTAGTATTTGTGAGCTTAGTCCTTTTCCTATGTTAGTTCTGCGTTGAGTAGTGAGGAGAATAGGTCCTACTTCTACCGACTTTCCAGCCTCCCTAGCCTCATGCCCCTTTGCGCTGACTTTGGTTCATTTTGGGCGAATTAACACGAGGAAGGCCAAGGAGGGTCGGGGCGGAGCCGAATGAGGAGCTGGCAGAGGCGCTGACGGTAAGCACGAGCCACCAATCAGGGCTCAGAGGTGGTGGCGGTAGCACTGCGTCACAGGGCGTGGTAAGAAGGTTCGAGGGGGTTCGAGAAGGTTCGGGGGAGCATCTATATAACCCGTTGCGCAAAGCCCCCGAGAGGACTTGCAGCAAAAGAACGTGCCCCCGAAAGGACTGCTGCCCAGGGAGAACTCGCGCGCACTGACCAACCCAGAGGGATCGTTGACGAGCAGGAGTTGAGAGCGTCAAAGAACTGTGAGAGATACGCGGGTGATGAAAGACGCGCATAAACCGGAATACGCGCTATTATAAAGTGATGCTCGGTTGAGTTGGTGGCCGATCCATATACAGTGCATTAAGTCGCGCGAGTGATAACGGCTGTGTAATCGCCAGCCGCGCTGAGAGATGCGCATTTGCCGTTCCACCTCATCGGCTGCTTTTGTTCGGGAGACGCGCTACGAGGTTCCTTCCATCGCCTGCTGCCATCTTCGCGGGACGTGCTGGGACCGTGGAGAGCCGGACGGGGCCGTTCCTGGACGACCACGTCGACGCGTCTGGCTGGGACATCAATCCATCTGCAATTCCCTGTGTGAGTGTGACGGGCCCGAGTCCGGGGGATAAGATAAGACTGACTAAGTGCTGCTCTGTTTCTCTGTGTCCCGATCACTGTATATACGTGTGGGAATAATTAAACCTGTGTTCTTCCTTTTTCCATTCGATCGTTCCTGTGGTTTCCTCATTGGCTAAGCGTGGTATGAATAGAACCGCTCAAATCGGGTGCCACTACCTAAACTGCAGGGACCACGTGATACTCAATCCGCTCGGCATACCTAAACCACACATGGCTCGTGCGAGGCTTGCTTCCTCGCTTCTGTGGCGGTGTAGGGATTTAGGTACGAGCGAGACTTGGTCCCGAAACCCTACTTTGCGTTCGCCCGGAAGGGGCATTTCAAGTCTCGGTTCCGTCAAGCCGAGAAAGAACAAGGGGATTAATCCCCCCTTGGTAAGGGGAAGAAGGGCGGCGGAGAGCCGTACCATTTGGTAGTCAGGAGTGGGGATTTGGAACCTGGGACCAAATTTTTGGACAAAATTTTGGACACCAAATTTACATATTGGCCGTAACATTTGGTGTCCGGGAGGGGGATTTGGAACCCTAACCCAATTTTTTTGGACGAATTGGCTCCAAATTACGAGCGACCAAAATTTAGTTTTTAAAATCCAAAATTGTATATTCGTACCATGGCTAGCCAAGACGGTCGAATGCCGGTGGGGGTAGAAGATGAGGTAGATGAAGAGGTAGAATCGATAACGCAGGACCCACGGAAAGAATTGGTATAAGAGGAGGAAACTGAAGAGGGCAGGGGCAGAAAGGGGCAGAAAATGGTGGCGCCTCACACGTGGCGGCGGAAGCCGAGCCCGCGGTGCCAAGGTACATGCAATTATTTATGGCGCAAGTACAGGCATCCATAAAAATAGAGGGGGACAGAACCACCCAGGAAATGAAGGAAATGAAAAATGGATTGGAACGCAAAATGGATGCCCGAAGTGACAAATCCCCCCGGGAATTGAAAAAATTTATGGCAGCGTCGAAGAAGGACACAAAAAAGCGGGGAAGGACATAAGGCGCGGGTTGAGCGAGGAGGTCACATTGGTACGCGATGAGGTGAAGCGATGTGAGGAACGCGTGGAGTTAGCCATGCTCTGCGAGGTAGAGCAGAGCATGGCTAAGTTGACCGAGGGTATAGAAATCGCAACTCGGGGTGTAAAAGAGCCGACGGCCACCGAATTGGACAGGAAAATTTTATGCGCGCCGGCGGTCGTCGAAGAAATAAAAGAAATGATTGAAATTGGGGCCGAAGAGACGGCAGAGTTAGAAAATAAATTGCGGGAGAAAGAAATGGAATGTCCTCAAAGTCTGCATTTGCACCGTGATGACGTGCTTGCTAACCCCAATAAAAGTTTGCAGGTGCTGCTGCCGGAGAAGAGAATCCCCAAGGTGAGATATAATGGCGCGAGTGTGTTTGGCGGGAAAAAGGTTTTTGCGCGCTTCGGATCGAGACAAAACTCGGGCGGTCCTGGAAGGTCGATTGTGCGGTGTACGAGGGCGAATGGCGCGTGTGCGAGAGAAAAGTGTCCACCAGAACGCGAGTGTGTGAGAGAAAAGTGTGCACCGGAGCGCGAGTGTATGATGGAATGTGTGCGGGAAGGATGTGTAACAGGCGAGTGTGCGAAGGAGTGCACACCAGAGTGTGTTATTGGGTGTGTACCAGGAGAGTGCACACCCATGGGCGTTACAGAGTACGTAATGAGAGAGTGTGTAACGGAAGAGTGTGCGCCAGGGTGTGCGTGAAGGTGTGCGATGGCCGATTGTGTTACGGAGTGTGTAACTGAAAAGTTTGCGGTAAAGGAGTGTGTGGAGGAAAAGTGTGTAATGAAGTGTGTGAGGGGCATGAGTGCACCTGGGTGGTGTGCACCAGAGTGTGCTATAACAGAGTGCGAGAAAGAATGCACACCAGAGGGCGTGAGAGGAGAGCGTGCTGTAACAGAATGTATGGAGTGTATGGGGGCGCTGCGGTGTGCGAGTGCGGAGTGGGTCGCGAGTGGTGAGAACGCGGCTCAAGCATCAACACCGACCGGCGCAGCGTTTAGCACGACGGATAGCCGACGTGAGCCCTCGGTGAGTTGTGTGCGGCAGGGACCGGCGGGGATTGATGCCGCGGCGGTTTCACAAGGACCGCCGTGCACGATTCGTGCCGGCCCCCGCCCTGTATGGTTGGTGCCGCGCCGTGGCGGTAAAGGCGAATGGCGAGGTTCGAGGGGAGGTAGGAGAGTTCAGAGTCGCGCCCCCTGGCAGGTGCGGTGCTCCGACCGTGGGCGGTTGGGGCCATCGTGCGTGGGACGGCGAGGCCCCGCGTAGAGATGGAGCTCTGAACCTCGGCCCATCCATGCCTCCTCCCCTGGATCGAAAATGCCGGACGGACCCAACCTACAGTAGACCAACCACCCACGTGGATATCTCGGCCTTTCAAAGCCGAGCTGTGACGATGTATTTCCACACGGAGAGGCTCAAGTGCAGTGGACGAATGGCAATAGTGTTGTGGAATGGTACCCTACGTGGGGGAATGGTGGTATCACCATTCCTCACACGCAATCCGGGCCCATGAGCATTAGATTCGGGGGATGGCAGTGTTAGGCACATGGGGGGCCAGCGATGGTTACCTCCATGGGGCACCGAAGCTAGCCGAGGGAGGGCTAGGATAATTGATAGGGAATTAGATGACAGTAGAGGACATGAGATTTAAGTAGTGACATTTGTACTGTAGTGGGGACGTAGAGAGGTTAGGTGGATGTTAATGACGAAGGGTGTGCTTAGTTTAACGGGATGACAGGGAAGCGCGAGTGTTAGGGGAAAAGCAGTTAGCTAGATGATGCTGTGTGTTTGATGAGAAATTGTGTGTTGGAATAAAAGGAATTGTGTTTGAAGTGTATGGGAAGTAGTAGTGTGAATCCACTTGCATGGTGTGCAAGACGGATGGTGTGCAAGACAAAAGGTGTGCGGAATAAATGGTGTGTGAGAATATTTGGTGTGCAATGCTTGGTGTGAAATAAAAGGTGTGGAATGCATGGTGCGAAGGAGTGAATGGGGGGAGATGGAACCCATTCACGGATACCCGGGGAGGGTAGTTTAAAGTCAGGTAGAGGGTTTAGGTAAATTGTTGGATATTGACATCTGTGGTACAGGTAGTGGCGATGAAGTGCTTGGATCGGTGCATGAGTCTGTGGAATGGCTGGGCATGTGGGCTTTGTTGGTGCATATGGTTATTGGGGCACACCGCCACTGGTAATCTGTTGGCCAGGTGAGGCCGCAGGTAGGCTCTGGGAGCCAGTCAGAGTAGTGTTCAGTGCGGCCCGAGGATCCTAGGAGAGGACCCGGGTAGCCCAATGCCAGAGAGGGCATCAGAGGGGTGAGAGAGCCAGGAGGGGCCTTCCCCGATTTAGGGTAGTCGCAAGGAGCAAGGTAAGCTCGGGTGGCGACTTCAGTGGCGGAGGTGCGCAGGTAGTTGGACCTGCTAGTGGAGCCACATGACCCAGCCCCGAAATTGTGCAAAGGCACAGTATGAAAAATTGGGGAGTGAGACCCAAATTTGGAGGGCACCACAGGGTGGGTCAATGGGAATTGGTTTTTAGAACCACATAGTTTAAAGATTCCAATTGGCAGGGCATGACCCCAGGTAGTTTAACTGAATTAATGTAACTAGTGTAGTTAGGATGAGAGATCTCTTCGCACCATCCACATCCACTCACCAAGGAGACGGAACTCCACACCAGGTTTTGTGAACGATTTGAGTGG
Source organism: Myxine glutinosa (assembly GCF_964187855.1). Classification (NCBI taxonomy): domain Eukaryota; kingdom Metazoa; phylum Chordata; class Myxini; order Myxiniformes; family Myxinidae; genus Myxine; species Myxine glutinosa. The sequence goes on along the minus strand of NC_136262.1, from coordinate 97,554,733 downwards.
GTGAGACGCATCACGACGTGAGATTGACAATGTGTGTAATTCCATCTCTTCCTTCTTGGGAGGGATTGGGAAGACGAATTTGGTTTAGAGGGGGATATGGGAGACAAGACGTAGTGACGAATTTTTAAAGTGTAAATACAGGGAAGGGCAAGGGTAGTGTAGGCTGACATGGGGGGGGGGCAAGAACGGTTAGGGACGAGCTTTCTCTGCTCGCTCTCCCGGCTTCCCGCGCCCCTCATGTTGCATTGCCTTGTGTTTGTGTGTACCCTTGCGCCCTTTCCTCCGCTAACTGTGCTTTGTCTTCCTCCCCACCCATGGACCCATTTTTGGAGGGGAGTGTGCAGGAACCCTGGACTGTGCTGCGGCGTGTGGCTACACTTGTGCGGTACTCCTGCTACCTTTTGCTGCACCAATACACCTTATGGACCACACATTCTGTGGCCTGGCATCTGTGCTGAGCAGACATTTGCTGCAAACGTTACCTTGCACCTGCGGACCACTGGTTTTAAGTGGCGTCGATGCCACGCAGATGGACCATAAGATTGGCCCTGCTGGAAATAATAACGGACACGGTTTGTGCATTTTATTCCGGTGTGTCAGGAAAGAAGACCTTCAAGTTTTATTATGGCACACCGAAGACGAAGCAGGAAGCAAGAAGATGCAGCCAAGCAGCAGCCAAGCAGCAGCCAAGCAGCAAATGTGACATTTATTATGAAATGGTGATTGTGCATTTTTGTGCATTTTTGTGTATTGGTGCATTGCATTGTTGTGTTTTCTCCCTCCAAATTTTCTTTCCCACAAAAGAACAGGTCCTGGGTTATCGAGATGTAAATAATTAGTTTAGTCTTGTAAATAACATGCTCCCCACCGGCTTTATGTTTAGTTTGAGAATTATTTCCACAATTTGGTTAGCCTTTCACTCACTCACCGCAGGCAGGTTGGTGGTCTTTCCGTCTTCGACTGACTCCTCTCTGGCCTTGCCCCCCCCCCCCCCAGCTCTCTCTGGGCTCTGTCCCCCAAATATTCCTACAGGTCACACAAGATTTGCCTGCAACCCTCTTATGGTTAAACTGCCAAAATCAAGACTTTCTGCTCACCTTCACTCCTTCATTCCTCTTTTCTCCCACCTCTGGAACAAACTCCCTCACTCTCTTCAATCCCACTCCACCCTCCAGGTCTTTAAAACAGCTGTTCACCACCATCTCTTATCTTCCCCCATCCAAAACCTTGATATTTTCTATCCCCGCTAATTTCACCCCAATTCCACTTTTTTGAAATACCAACTTCTCTCCTGGAAGTCCTTGGTCCCCTTGTGTTTTATACCTCTCCCCCCCCCCCCACCCCCCTTTCCCACGCCTCCTCCCCCCAAGCCCTCTCCCTCCCACACTTCTCCCTGCTCTCAAATGTTGTGTTTGTGTGCTTCCCCTTCTCTCCCCATCTTGTCTTCCGCTCCCTCTTTTTATATATTTTGTTTGTCTGGTTGATTTGTTTGTGAAATAAATGTTAGCTCTTTCACGAGCCTCGATTCAGTATACAAAAAAATAAAAAATAAAAATAAAAAGCTGTGGGTGTGAGTCTTAGTTCATACACAACGCAGTAGGTGGGACATATCTCGTGTTGCAAAACTGTCACACACAGGGTATTAGATTAAATGTAGAGGGAAACCACATCTAAGTGTCACACGTAATTTAAAGAGTAGTCCTGAACCTTTCTCAAAAGCGGTCGTTCTCACTTGTGTGGGTTCGACTCGGGGACGAGTCTGGCGAAGGAGGGGGGCAGTGCTACGGTTTTGAGATTGGCACATATTGATCATTAAAGGTTAAAGGGTTGCCCCCCATAGTTAGTCCACGAGCAACACGTAGGCCACCCTAGAGTATTAGTTACGTCATAGTATGTGTAAGTATATGCCATTTCCACTAGTAATATCTGCGTTGTGTAAAGACATGAGTTTAGGTCCCTTCATTTTTGCGCCACCCTCCAATTCCACCTATGGGCATAATTGATCCCGCGCCCCATTTGGCTGATCCCTCAGTTTGTTATGCTTTGGCTACCCGCAGCATTTATTACGCTTTGGCTGCCAGCAGCGTTTGCTGCCCTTTTCTCGCTCACAAGTCGAGTAACACGAGGTAGGCCTAAGAGGGAGGAGTGCGGGGTCGGGGTGGGGCGGCGTCAAGGCAGCGCGTCAGAGGCGATGACGGTAAGGGCCACCTGCCAACCAGGGCTCTAACGGCATGGCATGACAGGGCGTGGTAATGCGCGTCTGGTAAGTGCTAGAAGGTTCGCGGGGCGTGCCTATAAAAGTCTTGGCACAAAGCCCTTGAAAAGGACTTATGCACGAGGACTCGTTGGGGAAGGGCGTGATAAAAGGACTTACCAGCAGGACTCACAGCGCACTTGTTACAAAGAAAAGGACTTGTTACAAGGAGCACGAGAGAGAGCACGAGTGAGTGGTGAACAGGACGCGACTGAAGCAGCGCTCGCTTTGGGGACATTGCGCTATATCTCATTATTACGTACGCGCCGAAGGAAAGGCAGCCAGATGCGCCGGTGGCGAATATCGCTTATTCAGCCACGCGAGTGAACGCGGCAATAGCCGCCAGTGTTAACCGCGAACCGCCAGGGCCCAGACCCTACCATTCGCCCCGTATTATCCCGTGTGAGCCGAACGACATGCGGAGAGCTCCTGCCCCTCTATTTACAATCTACCGGGACGAACCGGAGGCCGGCGAGAGCTGCACAAGAGCCATCCCTGGACGTGGTGAACATCATCCGGCAGCTGCAAACCCCGTGTGAGTGTGTCTGTGTGTGAGATGGGCCCGTTTGTCCTGGGATTAAGTTAAGACTGTTTTTAAGGCTGCACTGTGTCCTCTTCTCTGAGATCATTGTAAATAGTGTAAATAAATCTTGTTATTCCTTTCTTCCCAATTTGATCGCCTGTGTGATTTCTCCATTGGCTAAGCGTGGTACGAGTAAGATCGCTAGAACCAGGTTCACCACCTAGATGGCGCGGATTGCGTGCACGCACCGCTCGGCATCTCAGCACGCGTGATTCGTGCCGGGCTTATTTCCTCGTTTCTGGGCAGCGCGAGTAATTAGGTAATAGTGATTCTAGTCCTACGACCCTATTTCGCACTGTCCGGAAAGGACGTCATAGGTCCTGGGTCCCGTCGGCCAGTCAAAGACAAGGGGACTAATCCCCCCTTGGTAAGGGGAGAAGGCCGGCATCGAGATCCGCAACAATATATATATATATATATATATATATATATATATATATATATATATATATATATAATGTTGCGGATCTCGAACATCGGCTCTCCCCTTATCAAGGGGGGGGGGGGTTAATCCCCTTGTCCTTTTATCTTGCCGACGCGAGTCCTGGAAGTTATAACGTCCTTCCCAGCATGGCGTTAGGTAGGGTTTGTTAGGCCTAGGGGTTCACTACTACCTAATTACTAACGCCGACCGGAAACGAGGGAATAACTCCCGCTCGAACCACGGATATGATGGGATATGTCGAGCGGATAGCAATCCGCGACCCGAGCTGCTAACAGGTGAGTAGACCCGATTATAGCGGCTGCGATCGTGCCACGCTTACCCAATTGGAGAAAAGACTGATGCGATCGGATGGAGAGGAAACCAAGAAAATAGGAAGAACAAAGCAATTTATAACAAATGTACAAGAAGGAGAAGAGGAAACGAAAGAAGGGAATGTACAAGGAAGAGGAAGAAGCAGTTACACAGGGCAGCCTTAAACAGTCTTATCTTATTCCCTGGACAAACGGGCCCGTCTCACATACAGACACTCACACGGGGATTGTAGATGGTAGGGTGGAACAGGTTGATGGTCACCAGCGCGTCCAGGCTCCAGTCTGGCTCCGGTCCAGGCTCCGGTCCAGCGGACGAAACCCAGCAGGCAGCCCTTCAGTGTAACGTGAATGGACAGTTATAATGACGGGGGGGGGCGGGGGGGGGAGGCTGGTACTAGCGTACGTAATAGTTGCACACTCGCGCCAAGTGCCCCCTCTCCAAGGTCCTGCTTTGAGCTCCCAATGCCAACGAGCCCTCTCTGATTAAGAGCATGTACCCACGAGTTCTTTGTAATGTGCACTCTCCCAATACGTCCTGTCAACACCAATCTTTCAATGAGTCCTCTCAAGGCGAGCTCTTCTCATCAGTCCTGTTGCCAAGCGCATGTACCCACAAGTCCTCTTTAATTAGCGCCGCTGCATAAGTCCCCTGGTAAGTCCTGTGAAAGGGCTTTGCGTTCGCGCTTTTATAAGTGAACCAGCGATCGCTCCGCCAGCCCAAAAGCCACGCCTATCAGGCGATCTTACTTCAGCCCTGGTTGGCTGGTCATCGCTTACCGACCCCGCCCTGATGGTGGGTTGACGTGGCCACACCTCCATTCTTGTGCTCCGCCCCCTTTTTCCGGGCCTCACCTCGTGGCTTATGGCGGTGTTGAGCAAGCTCACGGGCAGCGAAGGCTGCTGCTGCTGGCCGAGGAGCGTACCAAATTGGGAGGGCCGTGGGGTACAGACAGGAGGGCGCGCTTAATGGCGTCGCTTGGAGAGGGAGGCTGTCAAAATGGATGGAATGGGGCCTACTCCTTATTTGATTGACAACGCAGATTCAACTATTGGAAACATGGCCTTATCTATACACATACTAATGAAATAACTGAAGTCCTATGGTGACCTATGTGTTGCTTGTGGCCTATCTATGGGGTGCTACCTTTAACCTTTAATGATGTGATATTTACAAGAGTGTGGGTTCTCAAAACCGCAACAATATATATATATATATATATATATATATATATATATATATATATATATATATATATATATATATATATATATATATATGTATATATGCAGTCACGTGAAAAAGTAAGTACACCCCATGTAAAGTTTTGACTTTTTCAACATATTTCAACATATAGCTATTTGATATTCATTTCAACAATATTGATAGATAAAGGTGATATAATATAACAAATATCATGAAACATTTACATTTTGTAGTTCATTGTATAATTTAAATAAACATAAATGCAAATTTCACATGTGGAAAAATTAAGTACACCCCTACATTTATCATTACTTTAAATACCTAAAATTAGAATCAGGTGCACCAGCTCAGGTGCAAATGATTAGAACATCGTTAGAGAGGATCTTGGAGGAACCTGTCTTATTTAAACCTCAGACATTTAATTTGGTTTGCTCTTTGTTGTTGAAGTGTGCGGCGTCACCATGCCTAGATCAAAAGAGCTCTCTGAGGCCTTCAGAAAGAAGGTTATAGATGCCTATGAGTCTGGGAAGGGATTTAAAAAGATCTCCAAACAATTTGAAATCATTCATTCAACTATCCGGAAGATCATCTACAAGTGGAGAAGATTCCAAACAACTGCCAACTTTTTCAGGCCAGGCCGCCACAGCAAATTCAGCCCGAGAGCAGACCGCAAGATGCTGAAAGAAGTCTCGAAGAACCCCAGAATGTCATCACGGGACCTACAGGTAGCTCTTGCCACTGTTGATGTCAAAGTGCACGAGTCTACCATTAGAAAGAGGCTGCCAAATTTGATCTACATGGGAGGTGTGCCATTAGGAAACCTTTGCTGTCCAGAAATAACATCAGGGCAAGAATAAAGTTTGCCAATGAACACCTCGGCAAAGACCAGCACTTCTGGAACAATGTGCTCTGGTCAGATGAGTCAAAGGTAGAGCTATTTGGCCACAGTACCAGAAGACATGTTTGGCGAAAACCAAAGACAGCATTTGACCACAAGAACCTGATACCAACTGTGAAGCATGGTGGTGGAAATATTATGGTTTGGGGGCAGCTTTGCTGCATCAGGACCTGGGCAGCTCACCATCATATAATCCACTATGATTTCTTCATTGTACCAGAGGGTGCTTGAGGATAATGTGAGGCCATCTGTCGGAGAGTTGAAGCTCAACCGAAGGTGGACCTTGCAACATGACAATGACCCTAAATATACCAGTAAATCCACCAAGTAATGGCTGAAAAGAAAGAAATGTAGGGTTCTGGAATGGCCAAGTCAAAGCCCAGATCTAAATCCCATCGAGATGTTGTCGGGGGATTCGAAACGAGCTGTGCATGCAAGAAACCCCTCAAACATCGCACAGCTGAAATAATTCTGCATGGAGGAGTGGGCAAAAATTTCTCCCAGTCGATGTCAGAGACTGGTAGACAGTTATAAGAAATGCCTACTTGAAGGTTGTTTCTGCCAAAGGGGTCAATACCACCTATTGGAGCCAAGGGTGTACTTACTTTTTCCACATGCGAAATTTGCATTTATGTTTATTTAAATTATACAATGGACTACAAAATGTAAATGTTTCATGATATTTGTTGTATTATATCACCTTTATCTATCAATATTGTTGAAATGAAGATCAAATAGCTGTATGTTGAAATATGTTGAAAAAGTCAAAACTTTACATGGGGTGTACTTACTTTTTCACGTGACTAAAAATATATATGTATATATATACAGACTTGGCATTTAATATGGAATTTTTTTTTTTTCTTGACTTGGGTTTACTTTCTTCACACAGTATATCAATCTGGTGAGTTTGTTTTACACTTTGGTGATTTATTTGTTAAAAGAACCATGTCACTGATTGTCGCAGCAAGAAGTCAACAACAGGATTATATCACAGGTGGCGTGGCAAAATGTACAGACAGGTGCATTTGATGATTGGCTTCACAGTCAGGTATACAAGGGTTGTTGCGTTCTGTATTAGTGGAAAACAACTGCTGCACGTCTCCAAAAGTTATTGCCACTTCCTCTGGAGATGGTCCGTCAACTCGACAATGCTGTTTGTCATGGAGTGGTGGCTTTACGAAATTACGGCATGAAACAGCGTGCTATTGCTCGGCAGTATGGCATCACTCAGGGTCAGGTGTCAAAGATCCTGAAACGAAATGCTCAGAGGGGTGTCCCTACTCCAATACCGAGGCCAGGACGTTCCCGCAGAACCACAAGGAGGGATGATCGCCAGCTGCACCGGTTAGTCCGCAATGGCCTTACCAAGTCAGCTAATCGGCTTCGGGCTGAGTGGCAGCAACTGACAAATGTGCCTGTATCCAGAAGGCTAGTCAACCAACGACTGGTTCAAGCAGGCTATCGTGCCAGGCGTCCCCTGAGAAAGCCATTCCTGACCAGACAACACCGCCAGCGCCGATTGCAGTGGGCCAGACAGCACCGTCAATGGCAGCCAGGACATTGGAATCACGTAATTTTCAGTGACGAGTCTAGATTTCTGGTCTGTCGTCAAGATGGCCGTGTCCGAGTGCACAGACAAGTGCATGAAGCCCACAACGAAGATTGTATAGTGCCAGGAGTCCAAGCTGGAGGTGGTGGGGTGACCGTTTGGGCTGCTTTTCATGCAGGGGGCAAAACTGACCTGGTTGTTCTGAATGGAAACCTGAACCAGTTCAAGTACAGGGTCATTCTGGAAGAAACATTGCTTCCATTTGCTCGTGCAGCCTTTCGAGGAAACTTTGTCTTCCAAGATGACAATGCACGGCCTCATCGTGCTCGCATGATCCAACAATTTCTTGCTGACCGTGGTGTATAGCATATGGAGTGGCCTGCCATGTCCCAGGATATGAATCCGATAGAGAACATGTGGGCAGAATTAACGCGTCAAATCGACCACTTGGACCAGCAGCCGACCTCTGTGCGTGAATTGCAACAGGCTATTGTCACTGCATGGCAAGCGATTCCTGTCCAAACCTTGGCAAATCTCGTGAACAGCATGCCTCAACGTGTACGTGCTCTCCTGAATGCTCGTGGGGGTTACACGAAGTATTGAACTGCAATTTTACTGTCCGTAATCCCAGTCGTAATTTAACTTTTGTTTTTGTAAAAAATTTTTGGCTAATGTGCAAAATAAAGAGATACTTCTGGAAAACGTACACAAGTTTAACACAGTACTGTCCATGAATTGAGTTCGATATCAGTTTACATCACTTTCAAGGATCAATTTATTTGTTTCGAAATGTCAAATGTGATTTTTGTTTCTTTTAAAGGTCACATTAACAAAATCTAGAATAATTTCAACATAATTCCAATGAACTTTTGGTTATAAGACATCTTGAAAAGTAAGTTCACCGCCACAAAAAAAAATTCCATATTAAATGCCAAGTCTGTATATATGTATGTGTATATATATATATATATATATATATATATATATATATATATATATATATATATATATATATATATATATATATATATATATATATATATATTATATTATATTATATATATATATATATCTAGAGGGTGGTCCAGAAATCCTGGGCACATTTTGAAGAACGATACCTGCAACAAACAGTTTATTATTGTTCTTTGGTGCAAAACAAAACATGATTACTCGTAAGTGGATGTGACCGCTTCCACACGCACAGGCATCATGTGATACGCAACAGGTTGAGGTGCATCACGCGATATGGATCGGGGTGAGCTTCATTCACTGTGCTGCACGTGTTTATCTTTGCATTCGTTCAGTTCATTGTGAATTAGACGGAGGATATCGTGAGACAGAAAATTTGCACTGTACTGTTGTATTCTGCATCTGGAAATTCGGCTGAAGTTCACAGACAACTTGTCAAAGAATGTGGTGCCGACGCAATTGACAGAAGAACCATCGGCAGAATAAACAAGCAGTTTGATGAAACCGGCAGCATTCTTCCAAAACAGTCACCAGGTAGGCCCCGTACTGTTAGAATTGAGGAAAGCAGAGCGGTCATTCAACAACTCAACAGTAACACCATTATCAACTCGTCGTTTATCAAATTCCACCAACATATGCCGATCATCGATTCGAAGAAGACTAAAAGACGTTAATGTGAAACCATACATACCCAGATTAATTCACCAACTATCTGAGGATGATTTTGACAGGCGTGTTGAGGCATGTGAGACATTCCTTGGGTTAATGGATATGGACAATGATTTGCAGAACAAGATCTTGTGGTCAGATGAATTACTTTATCTGGTTCTGTGAATTGTCATAACAGCATGACATGGGCAGTAGACAACCCACGATTTACTGCTGAGCACAACGTCCAGTATCAAGCTAGTGTGTCCATCTGGGCAGGCATTTCTTCTGGAGGCATTATTGGACGAATATTTTTCAAAGAAAAGGTGAATGCTGCAAATTACCTTCTAATGTTGGAGCAGCATGTATGTCCACTCAATGATGGCCAAATGTGGTTCATTCATGATGGTGCGCCTGCTCATTATGCTGCCAGTGTACGCCAGGCCCTTGATTTGAACTTTCCAGGCAGATGGATTGGCTGTCGTGGTCCGGTTGAATGGCCGCAGTCTTGTGATTTAACAACACCCTGTGATTTCTTCCTTTGGGGTTTCCTCAAACATAAAGGGTATGCGAGGAATCCTACAACCCCTAGAGACTTGAAACAATTAATCCGTAATGAGACTGCTGTCTTCAAAATGTGCCCAGAGTTTCTGGACCACTCTGTGTGTGTGTATATATATGTATGTATGTATATATATATATATATATATATATATATATATATATATATATATATATACATATATATATATATATATATATATATATATATATATATATATATATATATATATATAGATATATATATATATATATATATATATATATATATATATATATACAGTGGAACCTTGACTTACGAGTGCACCAACTTACGAGTTTTCCGAGATACGAGCCGTCGCTCGGGCGGTTTATTGCTTTGAGATGCGAGCCGAGATCTGGGTTACGAGCTTACGCCACCCGCCACCAAGTGGGTTCCGGTCACGTGGTTATCTTGCCGTGCAAGTATCTCTGCCGTATATCGCTGCTGCTTTGTTTTCGCATTTTGGTTATTTTGAGTTTACGCCACCCGCCACCAAGTGGGTTCCAGTCACGTGGTTATCTTGCCGTGCAAGTATCTCTGCCGTATATCGCTGCTGCTTTGTTTTCGCATGTTGGTTATTTTGGAGCTTACGCTACCCGCCACCAGGTGGGTTCCGGTCACGTGGTTATCTTGCCGTGCAAGTATCTCTGCCGTATATCGCTGCTGCTTTGTTTTCGCATTTTGGTTATTTTGAGTTTACGCCACCCGCCACCAGGTGGGTTCCGGTCACGTGGTTATCTTGCCGTGCAAGTATCTCTGCCGTATATCGCTGCTGCTTTGTTTTCGCATGTTGGTTATTTTGGAGCTTACGCTACCCGCCACCAGGTGGGTTCCGGTCACGTGGTTATCTTGCCATGCAAGTATCTCTGCCGTATATCGCTGCTGCTTTGTTTTCGCATGTTGGTTATTTTGGAGCTTACGCTACCCGCCACCAGGTGGGTTCCGGTCACGTGGTTATCTTGCCGTGCAAGTATCTCTGCCGTATATCGCTGCTGCTTTGTTTTCGCATGTTGGTTATTTTGGAGCTTACGCTACCCGCCACCAGGTGGGTTCCGGTCACGTGGTTATCTTGCCATGCAAGTATCTCTGCCGTATATCGCTGCTGCTTTGTTTTCGCATTTTGGTTATTTTGGAAAATTTCTTAGTTTTAACCATGGGTCCTAAGAAATTTAGTGCCAAGGGCAGTACTGAGAAGAAGAAGAGGATGATGTGCTTGGATATAAAACACGCAATCGTCGAAAAACATGAGCGAGGTGTGCGTGTTGTCGACTTGGTGAGGCGGATGTGAAGGCAGCTGAAGATTTTATTATAACTTTTGCCGAACTGATAGAAGCCGAACGATACATCCCCCAGCAAATCTTCAACTGTGACGAGACAGGGCTCTTCTGGAAAAAGATGCCGAGGAGGACGTATATAACGGCAGAGGAGAAGAGCATGCCAGGCCACAACTTGTTCAGAGTGCCGGCGATAGCTCGCCTTCTCTTTGTGGAAAACACGGCGAGATCCTTAACATCCAACAACTAATGGGACGCAAACGGGGCGCCCAGTTTAGCGGTACACACATTGATGAATCACCCTGCCTGTGATTCACCCATGACAGGTTATAGCTGGGTCGGGATTCAAACCCAGGCTGGACAGTTTAGAGTCAAGTGTGCGTACCTCCAGTCCAGGCCATCCTGCCAACTTGTATGCTGCATACAGGTGAAATATAAAGCGCGAGATATTTTTATATATACTGTATATTAAAAAAAAAAATGGTGTGGTTTTTGGCGGGCTGGAACGGATTAATAGCATTTCAATGCATTTTAATGGGGAAATTTAATTTGAGAAACGAGCAAATTGAGTTACGAGCTCGGTCACAGAACGAATTAAACTCGTAAGTCAAGGTTCCACTGTATGTATATATATATATATATATATATATATATATATATATATATATATATATATATATATATATATATATATATATATATATATATATATATATATATATATATATATATATATATTGTAACGGTTTTGAGAAGTGTAACGAATCTGAGAAGTGTAACGGTTTTTAAGAAGTGTAACAATTTTGGAGGAAGTGTAACGAATGTAAAAAGTATGGTTTTGTTATGTGTAAACACCCTCGTAATGTAAATAATGGTCGCAGCCGTCCTCCTAGTTAATTCCATGAAACTTACACGCAGGCCACGATATATCTTTTTAAATAGTGTATTTCCTTATTCTATGTAGGCTAAATATGTGTTTCCCACTAGATTGACTTTGCATTGTATCAAACAAAATAAGCGTAGGCCCTTCCAATTTCCCCAAACATCTCCACTCTCCAAAGTTCCTTTCAAAAGGGGTGCGAGTGGTGTTCAATCCCGCAAGCCGCCATTGCCCATGTGCTAATCTCGGAGAAGAAAGGCGTGTCTCCACCTCGTCATAGAGAGGAGGAGTGAGCCAACCCCACTTGGCCAACCAGCACCGCGGTTAGCGACCCGGTAGGCGTGCCCTCGCAGCCGGCGGCTTGATTCCGCTGCGAGTAATAAAAGCGACTGTAAGGGACTGCTTCACGAGATGAGCGAAGAGGCGACACCAAGAGGAGCGGTGAGATGCGAAACGCTCCAAGCCAAAGAGGAGAGGTACTCGGAAAGGAAACCAGCTTTGGAGAGACGCGCTGAAAGGAGGGAGACGGCTCCACCAGAAGGAGAGGAGCAGGTGTGCCCGAGCCACGCGTGACGTCTACAGCATCGGCAGCGGATATGCGACGAAGGGTTTTCCCGCCAAAAACCGCGAGGAATTGAGAGCTGCTGCCTCCGACCCTGCCTCCCTCTCCAGCAATCCACCTCAAGCCCTACCTGCCTACAATATCCCCCGTGTAAGTGTGAACGTCGTCTGTCCTACTCGTTGTCTTGGGGTTAAGTAAATTGAATAGAATAAGCTAACGATGCACTGTGTGACTGCTTTTTCCATCCATTGCTTGTAAATAATTTTGGTCGCTCTTTCTTTTTGCTTGTGTGTGTATAATAAATCTGTTCTTCCTCCGTACTCTGTCTTCTTCTCTTTTCCTTCTCTTTCGGTCGCTTTAGAGGTTTCCCGATTGAATATCTGCGGTGCGATCTGGTCAACGTCGGGTGGAATCGGGTTCTAATCGGGGAGTAACTGTTCGGACGCGGTAATACCAACCGCTCGGTAAAATAACATCTAAAACCGCGTCTGTAACAATTGGTGTCTGGGAGTTGGGATTCGAGGCCCGAACCAAATTTTTAAAACGTCTAGAAAAATTTTTGGTCAAAATTACGAGCTGCCGAAATTTATTTTGTTTTATAAAACCCGAATTTTGAGATCGCGCCATGGACAATCAAGGCGATCGGATGTCGGTGGGGGAGATAGACGGGTTAGGGGTAACCCAGGACTTAGGGGAAGAAAGGGAGGAGGAGAGCAATGAGGTGGTTGAGGGTGTATCAGACGCACAAAATGGCGCCTCGCACATGGCTGCGGCGGCCGCACCCGCTGCACAAGTGGGAGGGATGACCCAAATGCAGGCCCTCATGGAGCAATTTATGGTACAAATGCAGGCGTCCCTCAACCTGCAGGGTGAGCGATTGGAGGGCCAAATGGGGGTAATGGGGAACCGGATGGATGCTCAGGGTGAGCGATTGGAGGGCCAAATGGGGGTAATGGGGAACCGGATGGATGCTCAGGGTGAGCGATTGGAGGGCCAAATGGGGGTAATGGGAAACCAAATGGGGGTAATGAGGAACGAAGCGAGGGGTACCGGTGAGAAGTTAGACAATAATTTTGAGGGGTTAGACAACGGGATAAAAGAGGTGAAAAATGGGTTAATGGGGTTAGAAAATAGGATGGAGGACAAATTGCGGGAAATAGGGGAACAATCTGCCAGGGAAATCAAACGAATGGGAGAGCAGATAGAGGAGGTAAAAATCGGGGTAGAAACCAAATTGGATGCTCAGAGGGATGAATTGGGACAGATGAGGGTGGCATCTACAAAAGAGATGGAGGAGATACGACGAGGTGTAAGTGAGGAGGTTTCGGGGCTACGCGAGGAGGTAAAGCAAGGTGAGAAGCGTATGGAGAAACAGGTGAGAAATAATACGGCTAGGTTACAAGGGGGAATAGAAGATCTGACGGAGGAGGTGGAACAGCTGACGGAGGGACAAAAAGAACTAGTGGAGCAGGTTCAAAAGAACACTGCGGTACTAGGAGGGTTAAAGGCGACACAAAAAGAAATTAAAAACGAATTAATAGCGACACAGAGGCAATGTCAGATGGTACGTGAGGAACTGACAATGAGGGTGGACGAGGTGACAGAGATAATGGAGACAAAGGACCGAGAGGTGAGGATGCACATAGAGACGGTCACGGTAGCCTTAGAGGACGAACTTGAGGAGACGCACCGGGAAATAAAAGAGGTGAAGCAAAAATTAGAGGAAGTGGAAGAAGAGGTGAGTGAAATTAAGAAGAGACGGACAGAAACTAAAAGAGAAATCCAGGAGGAGGTGATGGAATATGTGCAAGGTCGGTGCTCAACTCATGATGTGATGCTCACTAACCAAATAAAGAGTTTGCAGGTGGCAAAGGAGGTGCGACGACGAGGTACGGAGGTGAGTGGCAATGTATATGATGTGAGGAAAGCTTCAGTCGGCTTGGGGATTGGTTTGGACCCGGGTGTTCGTGAAAGGCCGTTGGTGAAGTGTGCGACAGGTCTGATGTGCGAAAAAAGAGGTGTGCGAGAATGTCCGACCATGGGGTGTGTGAGGAAAAAGTGCGCGCCGACCAGTGAGTGTGCTGTCAAGAGTGAGTCGGTCGTAGCGCGTGTGCGAGGGAGCACATGGAAGCGCGGTGTGGTAAGTGTTACAGAGGATGTAACGAAAGAGTGTGCGCGAGAGGATGCGCGAGAAAGGTGTGTACCGGACAGGTGCATGAGGAAAGAGTGCGCTGTCGAGAGTAAGGGTGAGTGCGTTGTCAAGAATGGTGGTGAGAGTGGTGAGAGTGGCACGGAGCGTGAGTTGGTTGTGACAGGTGAGCGAGGATGCACACCTGGAATGGTAGCGCGTGTGTGGGAATGCACACTTGAGTTGGTCGTGAGGCACGTGGTTGGGTGTGCGAATGAAAGCACAACTGTAATTGTCACAGAGGAGGTGACCGAGGAAGGGGCGCGAAGAGGTGTGTTGGTGAGGTGTGCGAGCGACGAATGTGTGCCAAGGTGTTCGGTGGTCAGGTGTGTGACCAAGGCTGTGAGTGGAATGAGTGTACCGAGGTGTGTAAGGAAAGGTACGAGGAGCATGGGAACAGCTGGAGGTATGAGCAAGAAAGGGGTAGCGTATGCTTGTAAGCATGCAGGTGAAGCATCGACGGTGACCGGGTTAGAGGTTAGAACGACTTATAGCCGAATCGGGCCCTCGGTGCGCGTCGGGCAGCTTCGCGTGCCGCGAGGACCAGCGGGGATCCTAACCACGGCGGTTTCGAAAGAACCGCCGTACGCGATCCACGCTGTGCCTCGCTTGGAACGGCCGCGTCCGAGCTCCACTAGGCGGAGCGGGCGGCCCGATAGGAAGGGTCGTCATGGCGACCACTTTCTATTGAGACGTGCCGGCAGGTCGAGATCGGGACATTGGATGGCTCCACGCCGAGGTGGTGCATGGGATCTCGGCCCGGGTAAGCCCCCGTCCCTGCCCCGAATGCGGGACGTATCCAGCCGCTGGCACAAAACGACCCGCGTTCATTGCTCGGCTGTACGAAGCCGGGCTGTAGACGTGAATTGGCGCACCGAGAGGATGTAATAAGTAGACGGGTGATGAGGATAGTGTTTTGGCCCCGAAATTAGAAAAAGGCAAAATTTGATGATTGGCAGTAATGATTGGCAGATGATGGGTAGAATTGGCAGTAAATGGAAAATTTTTGAATTGGCTGAAATTTTGTGTGCCAAATTGATAGTGGGAACGCCCCCATGTGGTGGGATGGCAACTCTGTCATCCCTCACAGAGTGGGGCAAATGCGCTATAGTTTATGGGGTTGATGGCAGTGAAAACTAGCCCGGGTGGGTTAGGATATATCATGTGTAGGGATCTAGCGAAGATGACATTAGGTGACGTTAAGGTTAGTTAGTGACAAGGATACCTGTAGTGGGGACGCAGGTAGATTAGCGTGGATGATAATGACGTGGGAGCGCAATAGTTTAAAGGGACGACTGGGAAGCGCAAGTTTCAGAGGGGAGTAGTTAGCTGAGATGATGCCGTGTGTTTGAAGATTGAACAGGTGAGATTGAACAGGTGAGATTGAACAGGTGTGTGGAGCAGTGTATGAGGGAGTGATGGGGATTGTGTATTGTGATGACCAAATGGTCCAGGAAGAAAGGAGGGTGCAGGTGGCACCAGGTGTGAGGGCACAGGTGTGCAACAACAGGTGTATGTGGCTGTGTGGAATAAATGGTAGTGTGGAATAAATGGAGTATTGGAATGGATGGTCGTGGAGTGGGTATGGTGGAAATTGTGGAGTGGAGTGGATGGTGCGAAGGTGTGAATGGGGGAAGAGTGGACCCCCATCACGGATACCCGGGGCGGGTAGTGTAAGTGTTAGGTAGGGGGTACAGGTAAATTGTGGTTGGATATTGGCATCTGTGGTGCGAGTGAAAGAATGGTCTTTGGATGGGTGCATTAGTGTTGTGGAAATGGCTGGGCGTGTAGCCTGTTAGTGTGTGTAGTTGGTTGGGCGCTCCACCACTGTGAGGATGTCGGCCAGGTGAGGCCGCAGGTGGGCTCTGGGAGCCGGTAGTAGTTGTTGTGGATGGGGCCCGAGGATCCGGAGGACGGACCCGGGTAGCCCAGTGCCAGAGGGCACCAAGGGGTGACAGAGCCAGGAGAGGGCCTTCCCCAGTTAGTTAGGTTAGGGTGAGGAGCTAGGTAAGCTCGGGTGGCAACTGCAGTGGTGGAGGTATGCAGGTGGGTAGACCTGCTGGGAGAGCTACACGTCGCAGCCCAGAAATTGTGCGAGGGCACCGGGAGATGAATCGGGGGAGTGAGACCCCAAATTGAGAAGCACCACAGTTTGGTCAATGGGAATTGGTTTTTAGAACCCATAGTGTAAGTTGGCCAATGGATTGGCAGGGAGAGACCCCGGGTAGTGTAAAGTGTGTTAAAGTCATTTAGAGGATAGTTAGGATTGGAGTCTCCTCGCACCATCTGCATCCACTCACCTGAGGTGACAGGTACTCCACACCATGCCATGGTTTGATTATTTTTTACTGTGCAAATGTTTGGAATGTGAGACGCATCATGACGTGGGTGTGACATTGTGCGTAATTCCATCTCTCCCTCCTTATGAGGATTGATGATGAATTGGTGATGGCAAATTTTGAAGTCGAGGGATTGTGGAGACGAATTTGGTATAGGGGAAATATGGGGAAGACGTGACAGTAGTGACGAATTGGTAATGTGTAGATTTTGTACATATGGGGTAAGGGCAAGGGGAAGGGTAGGGTAGGTGACAGGGGGGTGACGTACGGTAGGGACGAGCTTTCTCACTTCGCCCTCCGTACGCATTTCGCCTTGCATTGCCTTATTGATGTGTACCCTTGTGACCTTACCCCTCGCTCAATTGTCTTCCCCCCTTTTGTCTCCCACTTGAGGACCTGTGCGCCATTGGGTGCCGAGGGGAGCGTGCGTGAGGTGGCCATTGTGCGCACGAGATTCCCAGAACCAGCATGCATTGCATTGATGTACCACTTTATGGACCGCTGTTCTGTGGCCAAGTACCACTTGATGGACCCCAGGTTCTGGGGCAGGGCACCTCTGTTGGAGACCGGCCATAGTGGCCAGGGAATCTTGCTTGCGGACCTCGGTAAGGTGGCACCTATGCCAAACAGGTGGACCACCCTTAGTTGGCCCCCTCGGCCCTAAATAAAAACGAACACAAGTTGTGCTTTTTATATTTCCAAGTAGGCCGCATGAAGCCAGAAGACGTCGGGAAGAACATCGGCCCAGCAGAGAAAGAGAAGACCACCACCAGTTGTTTTGTTGTGTTTATTATGAACCATGGTGACTGAGCACCGAGTGGTGCTTTTGGTGCGTTGTGGTGCTTTTGGTGCTTTTGGTGCTTTTGGGTGCTTTGGTGGTATTGGTACTGGTGCATCGATGCAATGCGTGCTGTCTCCTCCCTCCCAACAGGAATTTCTTTTTCTTGTTCCCTAAAAAGAAAAAAAAGAAGAAAAAAAACACAGGTCCTGGGTTGCGTTGTAAATAAGAAATAACGTCATTGTAAATAATGCTCCCCACCGTAAATGTATAGTTTGAGAATAATTCCGTAATTCGGTTAGCTGTGGGCTTGAGTCTGTTAGACAGGGTGCAATGCAATAGGGGGACATACTTATTTGTGTTTTAAAATTGTCACACTCAGGGTCAGGTTAATTGTAGAGGGAATTACACCTACGTGTCACACTAAGTTAAAGTTTTGTAGGCCCGAGAACGGGCCTGAAGAAAGGAGGGTGCAGTGTAACGGTTTTGAGAAGTGTAACGAATCTGAGAAGTGTAACGGTTTTTAAGAAGTGTAACAATTTTGGAGGAAGTGTAACGAATGTAAAAAGTATGGTTTTGTTATGTGTAAACACCCTCGTAATGTAAATAATGGTCGCAGCCGTCCTCCTAGTTAATTCCATGAAACTTACACGCAGGCCACGATATATCTTTTTAAATAGTGTATTTCCTTATTCTATGTAGGCTAAATATGTGTTTCCCACTAGATTGACTTTGCATTGTATCAAACAAAATAAGCGTAGGCCCTTCCAATTTCCCCAAACATCTCCGCTCTCCAAAGTTCCTTTCAAAAGGGGTGCGAGTGGTGTTCAATCCCGCAAGCCGCCATTGCCCATGTGCTAATCTCGGAGAAGAAAGGCGTGTCTCCACCTCGTCATAGAGGGGAGGAGTGAGCCAACCCCACTTGGCCAACCAGCACCGCGGTTAGCGACCCGGTAGGCGTGCCCTCGCAGCCGGCGGCTTGATTCCGCTGCGAGTAATAAAAGCGACTGTAAGGGACTGCTTCACGAGATGACCTGGGAGATGAGCGAAGAGGCGACACCAAGAGGAGCGGTGAGATGCGAAACGCTCCAAGCCAGAGGAGAGGTACTCTGAAAGGAAACCAGCTTTGGAGAGACGCGCTGAAAGGAGGGAGACGGCTCCACCAGAAGGAGAGGAGCAGGTGTGCCCGAGCCAGCGCGTGACGTCTACAGCATCGGCAGTGGATACGCGACGAAGGGTTTTCCCGCCAAAAACCGCGAGGAATTGAGAGCTGCTGCCTCCGACCCTGCCTCCCTCTCCAGCAATCCACCTCAAGCCCTACCTGCCTGCAATATCCCCCGTGTAAGTGTGAACGTCGTCTGTCCTACTCGTTGTCTTGGGGTTTTTTTTTTTTTTTTTTTTTTTTTTTTTGTATACAAGATCGAGGCTCGTGAAAGAGCGAACATTAATCACACAGAAAGACAAACAGACACATAAAACAAATAACATCGGGAGCGGTAGACAAGATGGGGAGAGAGGGGAAAGGACACAAACACAACATTTGAGAGCAGGGACCGAGAGACATGGAGAGATCTGTGGGAGGGAGAGGGCTTTGGGGGGGAGGCATGTGAAGGGGGGGAGGCATGTGAAGGGGGGGAGGCATGTGAAGGGGGGGGGTGGGAGAGGTATAAACATATGGACACTGCCAGGATTTCCAGGAAATAAGTTGGAATTTCAAACAAGGTGGATCTGGGGTGAATTAGTGGGGGTAGAAAAGATCAAGGTTATGGATGGGGGAAGATAAGAGATGGTGGTGAACAGCTGTTTTAAAGACCTGGAGGGAGGAGAGGGATTGAAGGGAGTGTGGGAGTTTGTTCCACAGGCGGGAGAAAAGAGGAATGAAAGAGTGAAGGTGAGCAGAGAGCCGAGATTTCGGCAGTTTAACCATCAGAGGGTTGCTGGCAGATCTTGTGCGACCTGTAGGAATATTTGGGGGACAGAGCACAGAGAGAGCTGGGGAAGCAAGGCCGGAGAGGAGTCGGTAGAAGACAGAAAGACCACCTACCTGCCTGCGGTGAGTGAGTGAAAGGCCCTCAGAGATAGCTTCATCGCGGGAGATTCCAATGATTTTGAAAGCTTTGGATTCAACAGCGTGAAGCCGAGCCAGGTGTGAGGCAGGAGCACCAGCCCATAGGGGAGAACAGTATTCCATTGAGCTGCGGATGAAAGCCTTGTATGTGGTGAGGAGCTCAGGTGTGCCGAGGAAGGACTTCGCACGACGGAGGATGCCCAGTCGGCGACTGGCTTTGGAGGCCAGCTTGGAAATGTGGTTTTCCCAAGAAAGATCATGGCAGATAGTGAGACCCAAAAGCTTGAGTGACAGAACTTCATGGAGAGGATTGTTGAGAAAGTAGATGGGAGGGTTGTCCAGTCGATCTTTTCGGAGAGACATAGTAAGAGAGTGAGATTTGGCAGGATTGAAAGACATGTTCCACTTGTTTGACCAGTCTGTGATTTTGTCCAGGTCTTCAGAGAGTGAGGAGGCTGCAGACTGCCAATCTGAGGGAAGAGGAATGGAGCGGCAGAGAGTGGAGTCATCAGCAAAGAGATAGAGAGGATTTTCCAGAGAGTCAGAGAGATCATTGATAAAGACCAGAAAAAGCACAGGGCCCAGCACACTTCCTTGGGGAACTCCAGCCTGAACAGGAAGGGGGAGATGAGAGAAATCCATTCAGGGCCACACGTTGACTACGACCAGAGAGGAAGTCCGCAAGCCATGCATGGAGATTTCCATGGATACCATAGGAGGAGAGTTTGGTGAGCAGAGCTGGGTGCCAGACCGTATCAAAGGCCCTTGATATGTCAAGGGAGACAGCTCTGATTTCCTGTTTGGCATTGAGGACCTCCATCCATTGTTGAGACAGCAGAAGCAGCATGTCCAGAGTAGAGTGACCTGGTCTGAAACCAAATTGATGATCAGAGATCAAGCCATTGGAGAAGAGGAAAGATTTCATATCCGAAGCAATGATGGATTCCATGACTTTGCTGATAATTGGGAGCAGGCTGATTGGTCTGTAGTTGCAAGGATCTGATTTTGCACCTTTTTTGTGTAAAGCGGTAATGTTAGCTGATTTCCAGGATGCTGGCAGATGACCTTGAGCAAAAGATAGGGTGAAAAGAACAGAGAGAGGGTGAGATAGAGCGGCAGAGCAGGATTTTAGGACCCGTGGGCTGATGCCGTCTGGTCCAGTTGCAGAATCAGAGTCGAGGTTTGACAAAAACTCCTCCACCTTGTCAGGAGAGAAGGACACAGAGTCCAGGAGCAGTTGGGTTCGACTGGGAAAGGTGGGAACAGAGAGAGATGGGTTTGGGACTAAGGATTTCGAGGCGAACACAGAGTTGAGGCATTCGGCTTTGTCACGTGCGATGTCAACTGTGTGGCCATTTGAGGTAAGGGAGGGGATGGAGGGGGAACAAACACCAGAAACGGATTTGACCAGACGCCACCAGGATTTGGAGGAAGGAGACAGGTTTGAGAGTTCATTCTTGAGTGAGGAGAGATAGTGCTTCCTGGCACTCCTGAGGGTAGACACACACTTGTTCCGAGCTTGGTGGAAGGAACTGAGATTTCCTTCAGTTGGATTAGCCTTCCAAGAGGCAAAGGCAAGTTGTTTCAGGGCAACTGCCTCACCACAAGATTCAGTGTACCATGGACGGGAGGAAGGGTAAGACAATTGAAGGCGAGATGGGATAAATCTGTGCATGAGAGAGATCAGTTTGCTTTGGAAGAATTCCCAGGAAGAATTGATGTCAGAGGCAGTGGAGATGGGAGACCAATCCAGACGATTGATGGCAGCTTGAAGACCGTCCCAGTCGGCCTGAGTGAAATGCCAGACTCGTCGACGCTGAGGAGGCTCTCTGAGAATGGCCAGAGAGATGTCCACTTTGACAAGCACATGATCAGAAGAACCGATTGGGGCAGAAGAAGAGCAGCAGACATTAGCAGGGAAGTTTGTCATAACCAAGTCTAGAAGAGAAGATACTCCATTGGCTGAGATCCGGGTCGGGAAATTGACAGATTGTGTCAATCCCAGTGAGTCACAGAAGTCCTTTGCTGAGGTGCCATGACTAGTGAGAGAGGAACCCACACCCAACCAGGTGGCATGATGACAGTTGAAGTCACCACATATGAGGAAGAGAGAGTTGGGATGAGTGGATAGAAGTTGGTCCATGTTGTCAGACATTGAAATGTAGATGGAGTCATCACTGTTTGGGGGACGGTACAGAACACATATGAACAAAAGGTGGGAGCGGAGAGGAAGCCGTAACCAGAGGTACTCCTGCGGGTGAGGAGGAAAGAGAGCAGTGCAAGGAGAGTGAGGAAGAGAGTTTTTGACAAAGATAGCCACCCCACCACCAGGCCGAGGCTCAGGTCTATCATACCGGAGGAGGGAGTAACCAGGAAGAGATATTAAGGAATCAGAGACATCTTGAAGGAGGAAAGTCTCTGTTAAGCAGATCAAGTCTGGATTGTCAGAAGCAACCTGTATGGAGAGATCAGTCAGGTTTGAGCGAAGGCCCCGGATGTTTGAGGTCCATACCGTTAATGAAGAGAGAGGGGGAGCATCGGGTACAGGACAGGGGAGGGGAGGAGTAGGGTAAGATGAAGGATGAGAGGGGGAGGTAGGGAGAGCAGTTGATAGTGTTTCAGATGTTGCAGAAGAGTTCCAAGAAAGGGAAGGATGAGGAGGATGAAAGGTTTGCTGGTGAAGGGATGCGGCACAGTGAGGGGTTGTTTGAGGGGGGGCAGAGGAAAGTAGAAGGTTTGGGGGGGTGGAGGTATGAGATAGAAGGGAGACGAAGTGGGGAGGAGGCAGCTTGGAGGAGGAGGGGGGAGGAGAGAGAATTGGAGAGGAATGGTATGGGGGGAGAATTGAATGGGAGGGATTGGGGGGGAGTTTTGAAGGGGAGGAGTGAGGGGGGAGTTTAGGAGGGGAGGGGCAAGGGGGGAGTTTTGGAGGGAAGGGGAAAGGGGGGAGATCAGGAGTGGAGGGGCAAGGGGGGGGATTAGGAGGGGAGGGGCAAAGGGGAAGTTTAGGAGGGGAAGGGCAAGGGGGGAGTTCAGGAGTGGAGGGGCAAGGGGGGAGTTTAAGAGTGGTGGGGCAAGGGGGAAGTTTCGGAGTGTAGGTGCAAGGGGGGGGATTTGGATGGGAGGGGCAAGAGGGGAGTTTAGAAAGTGGATGATTAATGAAAGACGAACATTGATAACAAATTGGGTTTGTTGTGATTTTCAAGTTAGCAATCCGGTTCAGGATGATGGAGGAGGGATGGAATGAATGTGAATTTAGACCATGTAGTGAGGGAGACGTATAAGATATTGAATTTCTTTTTTTTGAAGTGGAATGAGTTGGAGAGGAAATTGAGAAAAGCCTTTTAAATAGGAAGAAAAACAGCGTGTTGTAATATACCACTGAATAAAAAACAGAAGAGGAAAGGTTAAACATATTTAAAAATATTTAAACAGAACTATGAACAATCTTATATGCACAAAAATACCAACGGGGGGAGAGCCGAGAGGGACCACCACGAGTCACGTGAACAGGGCAAACGGTGGATGGCAAGGAGATAATGGGGGTGGGGCGAACAGCACACCTGGACAGAAAATACAGGATGAGACAACAGTACACGTGGAGAAAAGAAAATAAATGTTGTTTTTTTTTTTTTTTTTTTTTTTTGGGGGGGGGGGGGGGTGGGGATTTAGAACGTTAGACAGTATTATGTTCGGGGTAGAAGGGAAAAAACCAAGAGCCAAGCAAAACACACTTAAGTTAACAAAACACCGACGGGGGTACAACTACAAGGCCACACACGATGAGCAGAAAACGATTAATTAATTAATTACGAGTTACAGGAAATTCAAACCAAAACTAACTATAATCAAACAATATCACATGGACGATAAAATAACGAATTGAAATTTGACGTTTTTTGACAATCTATCTGGGGAAATGGGGGAGAAACACGTGGTCGAAGAACGAACGAACGAATAAGAATGAATAAACGAATGAGCACAGAGAAGGTAGTCTTTTTTTTTTGTTTTTTTGAGTTGAGATTTACATAAGGAAGTAGGCTTTGGGGTGGAAAGACTGCGAAAACAGAGAACGAAAGTTATTGGATCACAAACGACAGGCGCTGAGAGAAAAACAAAGCCTCAAGGGTGTACACTGTACAAGACCTCGAGACGACACGAATTAACGCGATTTTCAATACAGGTATGAAAGATTTGCACCGAAAATCTTTGACGGGACAATATACGTACATACACCATAAAAGAAATACAGTTATAACGAAAATACAAATTGGAACAATGACTTAACTTCGATTTCGATGGAGAGCGTGGAGACCTGCGAAAAAACGAACCGTCGCCAGCAAGACCGGAAACGGAAGTCAATCCATGTCCTATAGTTGTCTACGTGAGATGCGGTGAACCTGGGCACGACATTTAATGGGGGAAAAAGGGGCAGGTCGGTTCTACATAGTGTAGGGGTTAAGTAAATTGAATAGAATAAGCTAACGATGCACTGTGTGACTGCTTTTTCCATCCATTGCTTGTAAATAATTTTGGTCGCTCTTTCTTTTTGCTTGTGTGTGTATAATAAATCTGTTCTTCCTCCGTACTCTGTCTTCTTCTCTTTTCCTTCTCTTTCGGTCGCTTTAGAGGTTTCCCGATTGAATATCTGCGGTGCGATCTGGTCAACGTCGGGTGGAATCGGGTTCTAATCGGTGAGTAACTGTTCGGACGCGGTAATACCAACCGCTCGGTAAAATAACATCTAAAACCGCGTCTGTAACAATATATATATATATATATATATATATATATATATATATATATATATATATATATATATATATATATATATATATTGTTGCGGATATGGGATTTGGCCTCCATCCATATCCGCTTGTAAATATTCCCCTATTTCCCCAATACTCCCCAACTATCCCCAATCCCCCATTCCCTAGTCCCATTGTCTGTAAACAACACTCTGTAGAACCGACCTTCCCCTTTTTCCCCCATTAAATGTCGTGCCCAGGTTCACCGCATCTCACGTAGACAACTACAGGACATCTTGCTAGTTATTCTTAGTCTATGTCAGTTAAGGACTCGTTTCCATTAATTCTGACTCTTCGTTGCACCAGAATGTGATTGTATGGCACCAGTAGTGAGTTTAGGACCTCCCAATACCTCCCCACAACCTCATCTCCGCATCCTCCCATCATCTCATGGAACTACAACAACAACTACAACAACAGCGCGCGGGGAGTGTGCGTCCTCACTCCGGCTTGGTTAGCCGCCATTGCCCATGTGCTCCGACGGGGTTACCACGAAGGGGCTGACTGTCAGCTCCTCGTCAAGGGCGGAGCCCGGTAACCCCCCCGCACCCAATAAGAAGCGGCGGGCCGATTCCATCTGGGGCGGAGCTAACGAGCCGAGGGCGTGTCACTCCCCGCTGGATATACGCAGCCACTTACCGGAGGTGACATCAGATGCGCCCCCAGCTTGAAGAGAAACAGACGCCACCTCCAGCGCGACGATACCTCCCCGCATATATCTGGACCGGACCGTGTGGATCCTGTCCCTGAGCCAAGGTGCACCTTGTGCTATCCATCGACTACCTGCCCTTCCTTGCCATCAATCCCTGTGTGAGTCAGCCTTGTCCTGTTTATCTGTGGTCTGTCGGGGCTACTATAAGACCGTGATTAAGTGCCCACCTTCCTATGCTGTACCTCTTGTCAGTGTAATCTAAACGTTCTGCATACAAATATTATAACCTCCTCCGCAGGTCTTGAGAACTGTACCCCTGGTGTCGTGTCATCTAACCCAGCCGTTGCGTCCTTTCCTTAATTGATTTAGCATAGCGCGATTTGGCCAACGTTCGAGTGGAATCGGGTAAACTGTGCAGACGCTGTCATACCAAACCGCTCGGTAAACTAACATCCAAAACCGCGTCTGTAACAATATATATATATATATATATATATATATATATATATATATATATATATATATATATATATATATGTCCTACCTCTATTGTTGTGATATGAAGTTCCAATGTAGAATTTGAGTGACAAGGATGAAAACCACACTGGTGATCAGGGATAAGACCATTAAAGGAAATAAAGCACTTCATTGATGTCAGCAGCATTAAAACTATGGGGAGAGGCTGTAAACTTTTGAGAATGGAAACGGATCACCGATATTAGAGTTCGGACGGAAGCATGAAATCATGTAAGAGTAGGAATTCGATATTGGTGCAGCAGAGAAGGGTGCAAGGTCGGGTGGCGGCAACCCGAGCATGCGCAATCACCTCGTAAATACGGTATAGGCATGTGAGGTTTTATGGGTCGATTATGAAAGATATGACGATCGGATCGTGGGCAACTCAAAATAAGGAGGCGAACTAGTGTGAACTGCCGAGCCTGCCATATCCCGCCCCTTTGCGGTCCAAAGAGCCAAGCACGAGCTTGCAGTGCCGAAACGTCCGGCCCAATTACGCACGTCAAGCTGCCAAGCCACGCCCCTTTGCACGCTGCAGCGCTAACGCCCGCCCCTTGCAGGCCAATAAGCTGCCCGAAGCTCCGCCCCATGCGGCCGACAGGACAAGTCATTATGCTTGAGAAAGAATGACTTGACCAGCAGCTCGCGACCATCAACACCACGTAGGCGACACACAAACACATGCCAGGGCACGCACACACATGACAGGCCACGCACACACGTGACAGGGCACACACACGCATCCCTGTGTGAACTTCCTGTGACTCGAAGCCCGTGTTAATGGCAAAACAATGGGGGAATCGTATTGGAGGTCGTCTTTCATAATGAACCAATTAAGAACGTCATGTGCATACACTAATGAACTGTGATCTACCATTGGTGATGGTAAAGGAAAACATTCGCTGTAAATGGTAAATTTCTAAATTAACATTTGTCGTTTTTTTTCAGGACATGTGAACATTTGAAACTTTAATAATTACTGATGTGCATCCTTTTGTATATTTATAAAACGTTTAGAGGTGTTACAGCAATATACTCTTAACCACAATATGTCACAGTAAAATATAAGATATGTTGCACAATAACGACATTAAAGTGTTCTATTAAAATGAAAGCTTGTATTAATTAGCATTCAGCATCCTGAAAATAATTTGGTCCATTGGACCAACGTTGGACAAACGCCATTAATGTGATGGCTGGGCCTGGGTTCTCCCTCCTCCTCTTCCATCCTCGTTTAGTTTATTGTTCCATTTCTATTGCATCCCCATTTTCCCCTTACCAGTCTTCCTTGCTGTGTTTGAGATCGTTTTCCAACTTGTTCACCACAAGTGACCTCAATCCACCTCCCCTTGATCTCATTCCTCCCCATGACCATTGATTGGTCTCTATCTCGCTGTTGGTGTGGACCCCCCTCTGCCATCCTCACTATGTTCTCGTTCAGTTTTGTTGTGCTTCATTTTGTGTTCTCGCTCATCCAGATCCAGGAGACTCCACTTCCACTAGAAATGGATGAGTTGTGTGTGTGTGTGTGTGTGTGTGTGTGTGTGTGTTTGTGTGGCATACTTTTTGTGTCTATTAATTACGTACCAATGAATTGTACATTTTAACTCTTTAGACTGCTGAGACCCATTCGACCTTTGAAGACCCTTTAAGACCCCTAAGATCCTAAAGACCCACCCCAAAGTCCTCAAAATACCCCGAAGACCCAAAACTCCCCGACGACCCAAAAGACCCAGAGGACTCAAAATACCCAGAGGACCCAAAAGACTCTGAAGACCCCAAAAAAATCACCGAGCACCGAAAAGACTCCGAGGACCCAAAGGACTCCCACCCCCCGAGTCCGGCAGGCAGGTATGCTACAAGGCGGTGAAGACGAATGAAAAATTTGGTCCAATGGACCAATGGGCCCAAAGGAAAGTTCCGATCTGTGCGTTTTCCAAGATGAATGTGAACATTCTCCCCCAGCTTTTGTGATTTTTTGTGATTTGACTTTTTGTGTGATTAATGTTAGCTCTTTCACGAGCCTCGATCTTGTGTACAAAAAAAAAAAAAAAAAAAAAAAACGTGAACGAATGTTGAATAGCATTGATGAGCATGGTGTTGGCTTAACGGTTAAGGTGATTGGCTTAAGATCTTAGGGTCTTCAATTCGAGTCTCTGTTCGTCCGAGTCTGAATTAACACCAGGTGGATTGACTCAGCCTGTCATCCATCCTTCCAAGGTCGGCAAAATGACTACCAGCTTACTGATAACATGGGGCACTGCATCAGTGGCACAGCGGCACTTCCAGGAAAATGATGCCACCATCAGCCACAGGCTGCATACGAACCAAAAACAATATAAAAAATAATAAAGGATAAACGTTAAATCCCTCTGCCTGACTTCGGTCGGTAGGCGACTGGTTTAGACCTACAATAAATGCTGCATCATCATGATCGAGTTTAAGACCAATCTGGACCACCTAAGGGTCCCCCGACCCCTCCCGCCGCTGATCTTTTCCTGGTTAATTATAGAATCCAGTGGTTTCCCACAAGGACCCTTTCCAAGGAGCAACTGTTATCGTGTGAGTGCAGAGTGGTGATTTGAGTTGCACGGTTGGAGTGTAGTGGAGCGGTTTATACCGGTATATGGCGGATAAGGCTGAATGCAAACATCCCTCCATGATTAAACGTTAACCCAACAAGGACACCCACACAAGGAAATTCGACACAGCAGCACTAGGCCATTTGGCACCCCGTCTGACAATTCCCTGGAAGTTACTAGTTGCGATAGATGAAGGGCAATTTATTTTCAGAACGTCAATAACCCTATTCCAAACAGGTGCCTTTGGACCTCCACTCCAGAAGGAGTTTCGTGTTTTGATCTTCTGGAAAGAATAAACCGTCCATTTATATCTTCAAAACGGCAAAAACACAACAAACAAACAACAACAAAAACTAGGAAGAGCAATCAGAGATTGCAGACCCTCACCAGGACGTGTTTTCAGTGGTTTTTAAGACTTTTGTGTTAAAACAAATATGGTGGCCGAACCACGTGACCGATGACGTCTTCATTATTATTTTTCTCCAACAATTTACCTCTAGATGATGCTCAAAAGATTTTATCTTGATCGGAAGAAATTTTTTACTTCTCCAATTATGATGTCATAATGGAGGCACCTATGACATCATCATTAACATATGTTACTCCACATGGAGAGTTCTTTACAATGAGTCATGTCTCATTTTAAAGCCCCAGTCACACCGGGCCTGCGACCAGGTTACGACCTAGCTGTGACCGAAAATTTTGTGAATCGCGGGCAAATCGTAGAAAGAGCGCGCGACTGGTCGCAGAGGTCGTGGGTGATCGCCAGAGCAAAATCAGTCGCAGCAAGGTCGATGGTCATGTTCAAAACTTCTGACCTGCGATTCTAAATCGTAAGAGGTCGCAGACAGGTCTTACATGGTCGTACCACCAGTCGCGCATGGACGCACCACCAGTCATGCATGATCGCGGGTCAAGTATCCCCCCCCTTCACATGCCTCCCCCCCTTCACATGCCTCCCCCCCTTCACATGCCTCCCCCCCAAAGCCCTCTCCCTCCCACAGATCTCTCGAAGTCTCCATGTCTCTCGGTCCCTGCTCTCAAATGTTAATAATAATAATAATTCATTTATTTTGTATAGCGCTTTTCCAGAAGCCCAAAGGCGCTTTGACAGAGTGGCAAACATAATGCATAACAATACATGAAAACAACAATTGCAAAAAGACAAGAATCAATCGGGAAATATTTAAAGCAAAAGGAGGGAGAAGGAGAAGAGATAGTCAGGGGTTAAATGCTGTGGGTTGAATGTTGAATGCAGTGTTGAACAGGTGGGTCTTTAGTGATGTTTTGAATGTGGTGAGTGAGGAGGAGTCTCTGATGGTGTGAGGTAGTGAGTTCCAGAGGGTGGGAGCAGCGATGGAGAAGGCCCTGTCCCCCCAGGATCTGAATTTGGTCCGGATGGAGGGGGTCAGGAGGTTGGTACCAGCAGAGCGGAGGTTGCGGGTGGGAGTGTGTCTGGAGAGGAGGTCAGCCAGGTAGGATGGGGCCAGGTTATGGAGGGCTTTGTATGTCAAGAGGAGGATTTTGTACTGGATTCTTTGGGGGATGGGGAGCCAGTGAAGCTTGTAAAGGACGGGGGTGATGTGGTCACGGGTCCGGGAATGGGTGAGTAGACGGGCAGCGGAGTTCTGAATGTATTGGAGTTTATTGGTGATTTTTGAGGGTGAACCATAGAGGAGGCTATTGCAGTAGTCCAGACGGGAGGTGATGAAGGCGTGGATGAGGGTTTCTGCAGCCGTGGAGGAGAGGGATGAGCGGAGACGGGCAATGTTTTTCAGGTGAAAGAAGGCTGACTTTGTGATCTGTTTAGTGTATTTGTCGAAGGAAAGGGTTTGGTCAAAGATGACGCCAAGATTCCGGATGTGAGGGGAGGTGGATACTGGGATACCGTCGATGTTGAGGGCAAAGTTATGGGTGGATTTTGTGAGCGTTTTTGGGCCAATGATGATTATTTCAGATTTATCACAGTTAAGCTTGAGGAAGTTGATTTGAAGCCAGGATTTTATTTCAGTGATGCAGTTTGTCAGGATAGAGTGGGTGTCGGTGGAGACGGACTTGGTGGAGATGAAAAGCTGGATGTCATCGGCGAAGCAGTGGAATTGGAGACCATGACGGCGGATTAAGTGACCGAGCGGGGACAGGTAAAGGATGAAGAGGAGGGGGCCAAGAACTGAACCTTGGGGGACACCTTGGGGGAGGGGAGCAGTGGGGGATTTGCAGTTATTGATGGAGATGAACTGGCATCTGTCAGAGAGGTATGATTTAATCCAAGAGAGGGCAGTGCCGGTAACGTTAAAGGTGGATTCAAGTCGGGTGAGGAGGATAGTGTGATCGATGGTGTCAAAGGCAGCGCTGAGGTCGAGGAGGACGAGAATGCTGAGGTTGCCAGCGTCAGAGGAGAGGAGAAGGTCGTTGGTGATTTTGAGGAGAGCAGTTTCAGTACTGTGGTTGGAGCGGAATCCGGATTGGAATGTTTCATACAGGTTATTGGCAGAGAGATGATGTTTGAGTTGAGTGGCTACAGCGCATTCCAAAACTTTTGACAGAAAGGGTAGGTTGGAGATGGGTCTGAAGTTGTTTAGGGTGTCAGGGTTTAGACCAGGTTTTTTTAGAATGGGGGTAACAGCAGCAATTTTGAGGGAAGGTGGGACGATGCCTGTAGACAGGGAGGAGTTTATTGTTGCAATGATAAGTGGAGAGAGAGCAGGGAGGGAGGCTTTGACAAATCTGGAGGGGATGGGGTCAAGAGTGCAGGTGGCAGTTTTCATTCCTATGAGGAGTTCAGAGAGGTCAGTAGGGGAGATTGGGGAGAACCGAGACAGGGGATGGCAGGACAAGGGGGGGCAGGTGGTTGGAGGGGGAGCGGGTGCGGCGGTGGTCAAGCTGTTGTAGATGTTGTCAATTTTGCGTTGGAAGAAAGAGAGGAAGGAGATGCAGTTGTCTACTGTGAATGACTGGGTGGTGGTGTTCAGGGGGCGGAGGAGTTTGTTTATTGTCGAGAAGAGTGCTTTTGGGTTTCCGGAGCCAGAGTGGATAATTTGAGAGTAGTAGGCAGAGCGGGCGCGGGAGAGGGCATCTTTGTAGTGTTGTATGTGGTCCTTGTAGGCTTGGGAGTGAACTGTGAGACCCGTTTTATTGCGGAGTCTTTCAAGTTGGCGAGCACGAGTTTTCATCAGGTGGAGTTCAGGGGTAAACCAGGGAGCAGAATGGGTGAAAGAAACTGTTTTGGTTTTTACAGGTGCAAGCTGGTCAAGGCAGGAGGAGAGAGTGTGGTTGTAGTAGTCAGTGAGGTCGGAAGGGGTGTGGAGGTCAATGAAGGGAGAAGTGGACATTTTTTCAGAGAGGGTGGATGAGAATGAGGTAGGTGAAAGAGCGTTTAGCTTACGGAAGTTGATTGTGCGATAATGCCTTGGTGTTGGGGCGGGGATGTTGATGGTCAGAGTGATGGCTAAGTGGTCAGAGAGGGTGAGGTCGGAGCCATAGAGATGGTGCAAATTTAATCCAGTGGAGCAGACAAGGTCCAAAATGTGACCACGGATATGGGTAGGAAAGTCGACATGTTGAGTGAGGTTAAAGCAGGTGAGTAAATCAGTGAAGTCAGTGGTTATTGTGGAGTCAGTGGAGTCCATGTGGATATTGAAATCACCAAGGAGGAGGATTGAGGGGGAGAGGGAACATAGCTGGGTCAGAAAGTAGGAGAAGTCAGACAGGAATGATGGGTGTGGTTTGGGAGGGCGGTAGACGACAGCCATGACTGACTGCGTGTGACCAGAGAGTTTTAAAGCCAGGTGTTCAAATGATGGAGCAGATGAGATGGAGATGAGGTTGGTCTTGATGTCTTGACGGTGGATAACGGCAATTCCACCACCTCGGCCCTCCGAGCGTGGTTTATTGACGTAGGAATATCCATTGGGTGTGGTGAGGTTAAGTGTGTAGTAGTCCAGAGGTTGTTGCCAGGTTTCGGTGAGACAGAGAAAGTCCAGTTTGTTATCCAGGATGTATTCGTTCAGGATGAGGCATTTGTTGTTGAGGGACCGGGTGTTGAACAGGGTGAGCTTGATGTTGTTTTGAACAGCAGGGATGAATTCAGGTGATTTAGCCAGGGTTCGTAGGCAGGAGGTGCGATCGTGTGGGTTTCTGTGACCAGGTGCGCTGGGACGAAGAGTGAGAGTGCGCTGAGCCGACCAGAGGACGGGGATGGAGTGACCTGATTGCAAATAAACAAACTTACGACCGGAGCCACGGTGAATGTACCTGGGTCGTCGGAGGAGTCCATTTGATTTGATGGCAGAGATGCATGATGGGGTGGAGCGGGTATTGAGCAGAAGAAGCCTTGCGGCGGAGTACTTCAGAGCCATGCCAGGCAGGAGCGAAGGGACGAGTACGAGGCCAAGGTCGAGGAGGCAAAGCGGCAAACGCAGCGGCAAACGCAGCGGCAAACGACTGCAGCCGCTAATCAAGACCACAGCGGCAAACAGCCACCGCCGCAAACAACGGCCACAAACAACGGGAGCGGGCCTGAGGAAACAGTGGAGGAGCCGGGCAGGCGAAGCCAGGAGCAGAGCCGGGACCGAGCAGAGGGCAGACCCAACGGTCAAAAATCCGCCACGACCACCAGAAAAGCAAACTATGTTTGGCCCAGTCGGAGAAGCGGCGAACAAGTAACGCCAGCGTCCTCTCCAGACCGGACCGGAAGCGGAAGTACCCCATGTAAATGTTGTGTTTGTGTCCTTCCCCCTCTCTCCCCATCTTGTCTACCGCTCCCGATGTTATTTGTTTTATGTGTCTGTTTGTCTTTCTGTGTGATTAATGTTCGCTCTTTCACGAGCCTCGATCTTGTATACAAAAAAAAAAAAAAAAAAAAAAAGTAGTTGCAAGATTGGTCGTGCTACTGGTCCTGCCACCTGACGATTGGTGGTGCCACCTGTCGTTCAACCTCACGATCGGTAGTGCGACCAGTCACGACCTGTCCCGACTGGTTGCACGACCTTACGATTGGTGGTACCACTCCAATCGTTGGTGATCGCACAACCACGTGTACCACCAATCGTACGATGACCTACCAGAGCAATCGCAGTTTGCGATCGCAAATGAAGAGCGTAGCAAACATTGACGATTGGTCGTACCTCGGCCAGATTGGCATCAATCGCACGATCCAGAAATCGCACGATCCAGTGTGACTGAGGCCTTACCTCCGCCACCAAAGTTGGATGGAGGTTCTGTTTTCACCCCTGTCTGTCTGTTTGTCCGTTTGTCTGTCCGTTTGTCTGTCTGTCCGTTTGTGAACAAAATATCTCAAAAAGTTGAGGATGGATTCGGACGAAATTTGGCAGAGATGTAGCGTATGTGACAAGGACAAAATGATTAGATTTTGGTGAAGATCTGGATTCGGATCCGGCTACTAGAATTTTTAAAGTGATTCTTCACCATTGGGAGATCGGGCCAAAAACGATACATAGCAGGATATTTCAAAGAGTTGCGGACGGATTTGGACGAAACTTGGTGGACCGGTTGGGTGTCTGACAAGTACAAATAGATTCGATTTTGGTGAAGATCTGAATATGGATTCGGATAAGAGAATTATTTAAATTTTTAAGTGATTCTTGACCATTGAGAGATAGGGCTAAAACCAACATAAGCAGGATATCTCAAAACGTTATGGACGGATTTGGACGAAACTTGTTGGACAGGTTGTGTGTGTGACAAAGAAGAATCGATTCAATTTTGGTGAAGATCCGGTTCCAGCTAGTAGAATTTTTAAGTGATTCTTCACCACTGACTGATATGGCCAACCAGGCAGAGGCGTGCTTTCTACCATTTTGTGCCATTTTGGTTTTCCATGGAGCAGTTTCGGAGATATACAGTCACGTGAAAAAGTAGGTACACCCCATGTAAAGTTTCGACTTTTTCAACATATTTCAACACACAGCTATTTGATCTTCATTTCAACAATATTGATAGATAAAGGTGATATAATATAACAAATATCATGAAACATTTACATTTTGTAGTCCATTGTATAATTTAAATAAACATAAATGCAAATTTCGCATGTGGAAAAAGTAAGTACACCCCTACATTTATCACTACTTCAAATACCTAAAATTAGAATCAGGTGCACCAGCTCAGGTGCAAATGATTAGAACATCGTTAGAGAGGATCTTGGAGGAACCTGTCTTATTTAAACCTTAGACATTTAGTTTTATTTGCTCTTTGTTGTTGAAGTGTGTGGCGTCACCATGCCTAGATCAAAAGAGCTCTCTGAGGCCTTCAGAAAGAAGTTTATAGATGCCTGCGAGTCTGGGAAGGGATTTAAAAAGATCTCCAAACAATTTGAAATCAATCATTCGACTGTCCGGAAGATCATCTACAAGTGGAGAAGATTCCAAACAACTGCCAACATGTTCAGGCCAGGCCGCCCCAGCAAGTTCAGCCCGAGAGCAGACCGCAAGATGCTGAAAGAAGTCTCGAAGAACCCCAGAATGTCCTCACGGGACCGACAGGTAGCTCTTGCCACTGTTGATGTCAAAGTGCACGAGTCTACCATTAGAAAGGGCTACACAAATTTGATCTGCATGGGAGGTGTGCCAGGAGGAAACCTTTGCTGTCCAGAAAGAACATCAGGGCAAGACTAAAGTTTGCCAATGAACACCTAGGCAAAGACCAGCACTTCTGGAACAATGTGCTCTGGTCAGATGAGTCAAAGGTAGAGCTATTTGGCCCCAGTACCAGAAGACATGTTTGGCGAAAACCAAAGACAGCATTTGACAAGAACCTGATACCAACTGTAAAGCATGGGGGTGGAAATATTATGGTTTGGGGCAGCTTTGCTGAATCAGGGCCTGGGCAGCTCACCATCATAGAATCCACTATGAATTCTTCATTGTACCAGAGGGTGCTTGAGGAAATGTGAGGCCATCTGTCAGAAGTTGAAGCTCAACCGAAGGTGGACCTTGCAACATGACAATGACCGTAAATACTAAACATACCAGTAAATCCACCAAGGAATGGCTGAAAAGGAAGAAATGGAGGGTTCTGGAATGGCCAAGTCAAAGCCCGTATCTAAATCCCATCGAGATGTTGTGGGGGGATTTGAAACGAGCTGTACATGCAAGAAACCCCTCAAACATCGCACAGCTGAAAGAATTCTGCTTGTAGGAGTGGGCAAAAATTTCTCCCAGTCGATGTCAGAGACTGGAAGACAGTTATGAGAAACACCTACTTGAGATTGTTTCTGCCAAAGGGGGGCAATACCACCTATTAGAGCCAAGGGTGTACTTACTTTTTCCACATGCGAAATTTGCATTTATGTTTATTTAAATTACACAATGGGCTACAAAATGTAAATGTTTCATGATATTTGTTATATTATATCACCTTTATCTATCAATATTGTTGAAATGAAGATCAAATAGCTGTATGTTGAAATATGTTGAAAAAGTCAAAACTTTACATGGGGTGTACTTACTTTTTCACGTGACTGTAGAGGTGCACCGTTTCTCAGTTTTTACAAGATGGCGCCTGCATCATGTGACCCATGACGTCATAATTATCATTCAAAAAATTATAGAGGAGGAGGTACTGCTATGGTGAAAATCTTGTGTCCATTGGACCAACGGTTGCAGAGAAAAT
Source organism: Myxine glutinosa (assembly GCF_964187855.1). NCBI lineage: Eukaryota > Metazoa > Chordata > Myxini > Myxiniformes > Myxinidae > Myxine > Myxine glutinosa. The sequence goes on along the minus strand of NC_136262.1, from coordinate 97,519,007 downwards.
CATATTTATTCTGTGCAGACAAACAAACAAACAAACGGACTCAAATGCAATACCCTCTCCTCAGGCGAGGATAATAAAGGGAGCGGGAGACAATAGGACGGAAGCACATTTAGAGGCCAATTTTCCCCGCAGACCAGGGGTTGGCCTTTTTCGGGCACCGTGGTCCCCTTTTTGAAGCAATGTTTTATGGCCGGATGCCCTTCCTGCCGCCAACCCTGTTAGTCACCTCTTGCGACATACAGGGAATTACCAGTGAGCTCGAACTCAATTTGCCGACCTCGGAAGGATGGCAGGCTGAGTCAATCCCCCTGGTGTTAATTCAGTGATCGACCGGGATTCAAACTCAGGATCCTCGGATCCCAAGCCGCAACCTAACCCAGGATCTTCGGATCCCAAGCCGCACCCTAACCCAGGATCCTCGAATCCCAAGCATGCACCCTAACCCAGGATCCTAGGATCCCAAGCCGCAACCTAACCCAGGATCCTCGGATCCCAAGCCGCAACCTAACCCAGGATCCTAGGATCCCAAGCATGCACCCTAACCCAGGATCCTCGGATCCCAAGCCGCAACCTAACCCAGGATCCTCGGATCCCAAGCCGCAACCTAACCCAGGATCCTAGGATCCCAAGCCGCAACCTAACCCAGGATCCTCGGATCCCAAGCCGCAACCTAACCCAGGATCCTAGGAGCCCAAGCATGCACCCTAACCCAGGATCCTCGGATCCCAAGCCGCAACATAACCCAGGATCCTAGGATCCCAAGCATGCACCCTAACCCAGGATCCTCGAATCCCAAGCATGAACCCTAACCCAGGATCCTCGAATCCCAAGAATGCACCCTAACCCAGGATCCTAGGATCCAAAGCCGCAACCTAACCCAGGATCCTCGGATCCCAAGCCGCATCCTAACCCAGGATCCTAGGATCCCAAGCCGCAACCTAACCCAGGATCCTAGGATCCCAAGCCGCAACCTAACCCAGGATCCTAGGATCTCAAGCTGCAACCTAACCCAGGATCCTCGGATCCAAAGCCGCAACCTAACCCAGGATCCTAGGATCCCAAGCATGCACCCTAACCCAGGATCCTAGGATCCCAAGCCGCAACCTAACCCAGGATCCTAGGATCCCAAGCATGCACCCTAACCCAGGATCCTAGGATCCCAAGCCGCAACCTAACCCAGGATCCTAGGATCCCAAGCCGCAACCTAACCCAGGATCCTCGAATCCCAAGCATGCACCCTAACCCAGGATCCTAGGATCCCAAGCCGCAACCTAAGCCAGGATCCTCGGATCCCAAGCCGCAACCTAACCCAGGATCCTAGGATCCCAAGCATGCACCCTAACCCAGGATCCTCGGATCCCAAGCCGCAACCTAACCCAGGATCCTCGGATCCCAAGCCGCAACCTAACTCAGGATCCTCGGATCCCAAGCCGCAACCTAACCCAGGATCCTCGGATCCCAAGCATGCACCCTAACCCAGGATCCTCGGATCCCAAGCCGCAACCTAACCCAGGATCCTCGGATCCCAAGCCGCAACCTAACTCAGGATCCTCGGATCCCAAGCCGCAACCTAACCACGAAGCCAACACCAGGCTAGGGAGACAATAGGAGGAGAGAGAGGAAAACATACAAGCACAACAACAGTAGAGAACAGGGACGTCGGTAGATCTGCGGAAGGGAGAGGGCTGGGGGTGGAGGAGGGGAGAAGGGGAGGAGGGGAGGAGGTGGGGGAGGGGGAGGGAAGGGGTACATGGTATGAAGCAAATGAACACTACTAGGAATTTCAGGAAAGAAGTTGGAGATTGAAAGAGGTGGATATGGGGTGTATTAATGGGGGTAGAAAAGATCAATGTTTTGGATGGGGGAAATTAAGAGATGGTGGTGAACAGCTGTTTTAAAGACCTGGAGGGAGGAGTGGGATTGAAGAGAGTGAGGGAGTTTGTTCCAGAGGTTGGAGAAAAGAGGAATGAAAGAGTGAAGGTGAGCAGAGAGCCGAGATTTTGGCAGTTTCACCAGAAGAGGGTTGCAGGCAGATCTTGTGCGTCCTGCAGGAAAATTTGTGGGACAGAGCACAGACAGAGCTGGGGAAGCAATGCCGGGGAGGAGCAGGGACAGAACTTCTTGGAGAGGATTGCTGAGAAAGTAGATGGGAGGGTTGTCCAGTTGGTCTTTTCGGAGAGACATAGTAAGAGCTTGAGAGAACAAAGCTTGAAGCGAAGTTTCATCAAAATCGTGCGTGTACTTTCGGAGAAGAGAGCAAATACCTATTTGGGACTCATACAGTGAGGAGCTCTCAAATGAAGACCTTCTACTGCTGGAAAAGGAACGCCAGGTGGATCTTAAACATCATAATTTAAATAGAATACACCACAGTAATAGTAACAGCGGCAATACCCCTGGTGCTCACCTGGTAGAATAAACAGTATACGGCACTGACTAAAGGTGTTTAACAATTTAAAACCAATTTCAATGGTTGCTCGAAGACAGGGCAGCATGTGCAATCATAATAACACAATCACAAGACTTTAAACAAATAAAAAAAAAAATACCTATTTTAGGTGGGTCAAACCTGGACCCACTTTGACCCCGGGTAGACCCCCTTAGACCACTATCTTTTTAATATCGTGAACAAACTTTAGTCACAACACAACAAATATAATTTGTGCCAAATTTGGTCGCAATCCCATCAGCGGTCTCGGAGAAGAAGTTTCAAGTGTTTTCGGACTGACGGACGGACGACGCGCCATCACATAAGCTCCCCGGAACTTCGATCCAGGTGAGATGCTAAAAATAGACAATAAGATGAGGATTGAGGCAACACTCCCCCTAACCTCTGCCTCTTTTAATGGGAAATTAGTTTGAATTTACACGTTTTTAATTTACAAAACTTGCTCTCAGGCTGAAGGTGAGGAGCTTAGCTTAGGAGGATGACATTGGGGACTTCACGACCAGCTCGTCGTGGGCCTAAAGGTTAATGGCACACCATGATCTGTCGCTTCTCCCTACAGATTGTCGCCGCACACACATCTCCCAACATGTACCCGATGACACGGCTTATAAGACTGCGCACTTCATATCCTAAATCATCAAGCTTCGCCAGGAGCATGAATTAATATTTTTTGAGGGTAAAACACAGTTGTGCAGTTAATCCACCGGAAATACGTTACTTGAAAAATGTTTGATTTTGCAAGTACCAAACAGACAAAGAAACATACAGACAGAATAATGGACAAGACCAACATATACACCGTACTTTAAAAAAAACTTCGAATTTCGCAAGTAACAAAAAGACAAACGGACACAATAACAAAATCGACCAACCAATATTGTTGAAAAATCGTCATTTTTACAAGCAATAAACTGATTAATCTATCTTCTATCTATCTGAAGGAGCTGCGCTCCAACGCGAGTCGAAAGAATTGACGCGACCAAAGACGGAATTCGTCCGAGTTGCTTTATTGAAACAAAACAGCTCAGGTATTCTGACAAAGCCCGTTTATCGGGCAGCAATATATATACACATTTATGCCGGGGCGTTTGCCCGGGAAAACCGAGACCGGGCATGCCCGGGTGTCAAGGGCGAGTCCTGGAAAGGCGAGTCTGGACATGCCCGGGCGTCCTGGACGCGGCCTGGCAAGTCGAGGCTGGGCGTGCCCGAGCGCTCTGGGTGAGCCCTGGTAAGGCGAGAGCGGGCATGCCCGGACGCTCTGGGCGAGCCCTGGAAAGGCGAGTCTGGACATGTCCGGGCGTCCTGGACGCGGCCTGGCAAGTCGAGGCTGGGCGTGCCCGGGCGCTCTGGGCGAGCCCTGGAAAGGCGAGAGCGGGCACGCCCGGGAAAGACGAGACCGGGCGTGCCCGGGAGGTTCGGGCGTGCCCGGGAACAGCGAGTCCGGGCATGCCCAGGAGAGGCGCGTCTGGGCCCGTCCGGACGAGCCCGGCATGGCGATCGCGCCCTGGCCGCGTCCTGGCAGGTGCAAGGCGATTGTGTACATTCAGCGGGAACCGCTACACACGCCCCTCCAGAATCGACCTGCACCGGCAGGGTCAATTTAAGGGGGGTCCGGATGACCCCGCCGAAGCGACCCCTGGAGGGTCGTGGGGGGGGGGGGTCCGATCCGGTGGTGGGTGGTCGAGCGGGGGGAACTGTAGACGGGGGGCGGCCTCGCCGCGGAGGAAGGGCCAACCGTTGTGGTCGGTCGACGTCCACGTGCGCCGGTTTGAGGCGGTCCACAGAGATCCGGTCCGACCGGCCGCCGACGTCGATGACGAAGGACTTGTCGCCCCGTCGCAGGACCCAGAAGGGCCCGTCATACGGCGGCCGGAGTGGCCCCCGGTGCGCGTCATGACGCACAAAGACGTACTCCGCTGTGCGAAGCACCGGGGGGACGTAGGACTGGGGGCCACCGTGGCGGGACGTTGGCACGGGGGCAAATCGGCGGGCGGCCTCCTGGAGGTCCGAGCACTGGTGTGCGGCAGACCAGGGACTGGTAGCGTCGGGCACGAACTCGCCCGGGACGCGGAGCGGCTGGCCGTAGACGAGCTCGGCGGCGGACGCCCGGAGGTCCTCCTTGGGGGCCGTGCGGAGGCCCAAAAGGACCCACGGCAGCCGGTCGGTCCAACCATCGTCCTGAAGGCTGGCCATGAGTGCGGCCTTCATGGAGCGGTGAAACCGCTCGCACAACCCGTTGGCTTGGGGGTGGTAGGCCGTGGTGCGGTGCAGCGTGACCCCTCACGAGCGGGCGACCGCGCCCCAAAGTTCGGACGTGAACTGTGGGCCACGGTCGGACGAGATGTCTGCCGGTGCGCCGAAGCGCGCGACCCAGGTGGCGATGAACGCCTGCGCCACGTCGGCGGTGGTGGTGGAGGTGAGGGGCACGGCCTCCGGCCACCTGGTGGTCCTGTCCACCATGGTGAGCAGGTGGGTGAACCCCCGCGATGGGGGCAGGGGACCCACCAGGTCCACGTGGACGTGGTCGAAATGCCGTGCAGGCACGGTGAAAGGTGCTAGCGGGGCCTGGGTGTGGCGGTGGACCTTGGCCCGCTGCCAGGCCGTGCAGGCGTTGGCCCAGTCGCGGACGTTCCGTCGAAGGCCGTGCCAGACGAAACGCGCCGACACCAGCTTCTGAGAAGCTTTCCGGCCCGGGTGAGAAAGGCCGTGGATGGAGGCGAAGATGCGGCGCTGCCAGGAAACGGGCACGATGGGGCGAGGCTGGCCCTGGGAGACGTCGCAGAGCAGGACGGTGCCCGCGAAGGGGATGTCGGCCAGGCGGAGACCCGTGTCCGCCGCCCGGAGGGCCTGCACCGAGGTGTCGGTGGTCTGGTCGGCCGCCATGAGAGCGAAGTCCACGCCGAGGCGGACCGCGTTCGCGCTGGCCCGAGAAAGACAGTCGGCCACGGCGTTGTCTTTGCCGGCGACGTGCCGGATGTCCGTGGTGAATTCCGACACGGCGGAGAGGTGGCGCTGCTGGCGGGCCGACCACGGCTCCGTGACTTTGGCCATTGCGTAGACCAACGGCTTGTGGTCGACGAAAGCTGTGAACGGGCGGCCCTCCAGGAGGTGTCGGAAATGGCGAACGGCCAGGAATAGACCAACCAGCTCGCGGTCGAACGTGTTGTATTTTAACTCCTTCGGCCGGAGCTGCCGGCTGAAAAAAGCGAGTGGCTGCCAAACCCCGTCCACCCATTGTTCATGGACGGCGCCCACCGCGTTGTTGGAGGCGTCCGTAGTGAGGGCGATGGGCGCGTTGAGCACCGGGTGAGCCAGCAGCGTTGCGTCGGCGAGGGCCCATTTTGCGCTCGCGAAGGCCGCGTCCATGGCCGTGGACCAAACGATGTCATGCTTGGCCGGCTTGCCCCGGAGGGCCTCGTAAAGGGGCCGCATGAGCTGAGCAGCGCGGGGCACGAATCGGTGATAAAAATTCACCATGCCGAGGAACTCTTGTAGGGCCTTGATGGAACGGGGACGCGGGAACGTGGTGATGGCCTCGACCTTGGTCGGCAGCGGCACGGCCCCGGTCTTGGTGATGCGGTGGCCCAAAAAGTCAACGGTCGTCGTGCCGAAGTGGCATTTGGCCGGGTTGACAATTAAGCCGTGCTCGCTGAGGCGACCGAACAGTGTTCAGAGGTGGAGGAGGTGCTCGGCGCGGGACGTGCTGGCGACGAGGATGTCGTCCAGATAGACGAAAAGAAATGGCAGGTCGTGCAGCACGCTGTCCATTAAGCGCTGGAACGCCTGGGTCGCGTTCTTGAGGCCAAACGGCATCCTCAAAAATTCGAACAGGCCGAACGGCGTGATGACGGCCGTCTTCGGGACGTCGGCCGCCCGGACAGGTACCTGGTGGTATCCCCGTATCAGGTCAATTTTGGAAAATATGACCCATCCCGCCAAATGGGCGGAAAAGTCCTGGACGTGCGGGATCGGGTACCTGTCGGGGGTGGTAGCGTCGTTGAGGCGGCGGTAGTCGCCACACTGGCGCCATCCGCCCCCCGGCTTTGGCACGATGTGCAGTGGTGAGGCCCACGTGCTATTGGAGCGCCGCACGATGCTGAGGTGCACCAACGCATCGAACTCGGCCTTTGCCATGGCGAGCTTGGCCGGGTCGAGGCGGCGGGCCCTGGCGTAGACCGGCGGGCCTGTAGTGGGTATGTGGTGCTCGATCCCATGCTGCACTGCGACGGCCGAAAACGTCGGCCGCGTGAGGGCCGGGAATTCCGCGAGCAGGCGAGCGAACTCGTTCGCCATCGGGAGGGCGCACGCCAGTTCGGTCGGCGTGGAGCTGCTCATCGTGCACGCCAGGGAGCTGAAGGTCTCGGCATTGACAAGGCGACGACGTTTTGACGTCGACCAGCAGCCCGTGCGCGCAGAGGAAGTCGGCGCCCAGCAAAGCCATGGGGACGCAGGCGGTCACAAAGGTCCACTGAAAGCGCTGGCTGCCGAAGCAGAGGGTGACGTCGCGCGGGCCGAAAGTGCGTATGGCCGAGCCATTAGCAGTGACCAAAGAGGGGCCGCAAACGGCATCCCGCCTGTCCTGCTCGGAGGCGGGTATGATGCTCAGTTGGGCGCCGGTGTCACAAAGGAAACGCCGCCCGGACGCTTTGTCCCGAATAAAAAGCAAGTTGCCCGAGTGGCCGGCGCTCATGGCTGGGAATGAACGCCGGCCCGGCCGTTTCCCGACTTGCCGAAAGTGCACGGGGGTCGGCACGTCCGAGCCTTGTGTCCGAACCTGGCGTGGTAATAACACCACGCCTGGTCAGGTGGAGGCCCCGGCCGTCGTGTCGGAGGCGGTCGGCGCGGCGTGGTGGCCGCCAGTTGCACCGGCAGTTCGGCCTCCAACCGCGCAGGGCGCTCGGGCGTCGTGGGCGTCGCCTCGGACGGCGGCAGGCTCCAGGTAGCCGCGCCGATGTGTTGGCCCACCGAGGAGATCTTATCGGCTTCCCTGGCGAGGGCACGGGGATCGGTGATCGATGTGCCAGCCAGGGCGAGGCGTACCGGGTGAGGCAGCTGGCGAAGGAACAGCTCGCGGAACAGAAAATCCGGAGAGTGCTCACCGAGCAACGAGAGAATATAGTCCATGCACTCGGACGGGCGCGTGTCGCCGAGCTCGGGCAGGTCGAGCAGGCGCCGTGCGCGTGCCGCCGGTGAGAGGGCGAAAGCGTCGAGGAGGAGCTTCTTCAGCGCATCATACTTGTCGGCAGCCGGCGGGTGCTCGAGGAGGCTCAGGGCACGGGATGCGGTGGCGGAACCGAGCGCTGCCACGACGTGGTGGAAGCGGGTGTCGTCCGCGGTGATGCCTCGCAGGGCGAACTGGGAGTCCGCCTGGGCGAACCAAACAGCCGCGTGTGCCTCCCAGAAGGTAGGCAGTTTAAGAGTCACTGCCGTGTCCATGTCGGTAGGTCACCAGTGAAGGAGCTGCGCTCCAACGCGAGTCGAAAGAATTGATGCGACCAAAGACGGAATTCGTCCGAGTTGCTTTATTGAAACAAAACAGCTCAGGTATTCTGACAAAGCCCGTTTATCGGGCAGCAATATATATACACATTTATGCCCGGGCGTTTGCCCGGGAAAACCGAGACCGGGCATGCCCGGACGCTCTGGGCAAGCCCTGGAAAGGCGAGTCTGGACATGCCCGGGCGTCCTGGACGCGGCCTGGCAAGTCGAGGCTGGGCGTGCCCGGGCGCTCTGGGCGAGCCCTGGAAAGGCGAGAGCGGGCATGCCCAGGAGAGGCGCGTCTGGGCCCGTCCGGACGAGCCCGGCATGGCGATCGCGCCCTGGCCGCGTCCTGGCAGGTGCAAGGCGATTGTGTACATTCAGCGGGAACCGCTACACGGAAATACGATACTTGAAAAATGTTTGATTTTGCAAGTACCAAACAGACAAACAAACATACAGACAGAATAATGCACAAGACCAACATATACACCGTACTTAAAAAAAAACTTCGAATTTCGCAAGTAACAAAAAGACAAACGGACACAATAACAAAATCGACCAACCAATATTGTTGAAAAATCTTCGTTTTTACAAGTAATAAACTGATTAATCTATCTTCTATCTATCTATATATATAAAAGAAAGTTTTTGTTTGTTTGTTTGTTTGCGCAAGCTAGTCTCTTGAACGGTGAAAGATAGGAAGAAACCTCAAATACAAAAAATGTCGGGACGGGCCCCGGGAAGGTTTTAGGCTAGGTGGCGAGGCCGGTTGAGGCCCACCTCGCCCGGGCCGGGCCCATTTCACAATTAAAAGCTGAGCTGAATTACAGTAGTCAATCGTCTACAGCCACGAGTAAAAGCTGAATTATAGTAGTAAATTCTTTAAAAAAGAACTAAAAATGTTGGGACGGGCCCCGGGAAGGTTATAGGCTAGGTGGTGATGCCGGTCGAGGCCGCTTCGGCCGGGCTGGGCCCATTTCACAATAAAAAGCTGAGCCGAATTATAGTAGTCAATCTTCTATGTCCACGAGTAAAAGCTGAATTATAGTAGCAAATTCATTCAAAAAGAATTAAAATCTCGGGACGGGCCCCGGGAATGTTATAGACTAGGTGGCGAGGCCGGCCGAGGCCGCTTCGGTCCAGCTGGGTCCATTTCACAACTAAAAGCTGAGCTGAATTATGATAGTCAATCTTCTACGGCCACGAGTAAAAACTGAATGATAGTAGTAAATTCATTCAAAAAGAACCCGGGCAACGCCGGGTGCTTTCGGCTAGTCTTACTATAATTCACCAAATGTGTCTGTCCGTTCCCAGGTACCGCAAAAACGGCTGAACCGATCACAACGAAATTTTTGGTGGGTAATCCTGGAACCCCCTGGAGTAAAATAGGCTAAATTGTTTTTCCAATTTTTTTCCCAATTTTCCAATTTTTCCAATTTACAATTTTTCAAATTTTCCAGTTTTTCCAAACACAATGGAATAACATTTACTGATATGAACAGTGATGGGGCTTTTATTGAAATTCTACAAATACTGTTTAGATTTTGATGATTTGCATGTGATATGATTTAACGGATGTTTATATAAATCGTTTAAAATAAAAAAAGCCTTCAATTTCTCATATTTTGCCTTTTTATTTAGGCCTCCCAATTGAAGCCCCGCCAATAGGGCGGGTACCGTTGCTAGTTTAAGTAATGTGGCTCCCAGCACTGATAATAACGAAATAAACAGATTAATTTAAATATCTAATTAAAAATTGATTTAATTTCCCAGTGGTTGATCGCAAGAAGTTCTTACTTATGAATAAAAGATCGAATGATTTAATAATAATAATAATAATACATTTATTTTATATAGCGCTTTTCAAGAAGCCCAAAGGCGCTTTGACAGAGTACAAAAAAACAAGTGCAAAAAGACAAAAATCAATCGGTAAATAATCAAAGCAAAAGGAAGGAGAAGGAGAAGAGATAGTCAGGGGTTAAATGCTGTGGGTTAAATGTTGAATGCAGTGTTGAACAGGTGGGTCTTGAGTGATGTTTTGAATGTGGTGAGTGAGGGAGGAGTCTCTGATGGTGTGAGGTAGTGAGTTCCAGAGGGTGGGAGCAGCGATGGAGAAGGCCCTGTCCCCCCAGGATCTGAATTTGGTCCGGATGGGGGGGGGGGGGGTCAGGAGGTTGGTACCAGCAGAGCGGAGGTTGCGGGTGGGAGTGTGTCTGGAGAGGAGGTCAGTCAGGTAGGATGGGGCCAGGTTATGGAGGGCTTTGTAGGTCAAGAGGAGGATTTTGTACTGGATTCTCTGGGGGATGGGGAGCCAGTGAAGCTTATAAAGGACGGGGGTGATGTGGTCACGGGTCCGGGAATGGGTGAGTAGACGGGCAGCAGAGTTCTGAATGTATTGGAGTTTATTGGTGATTATTGAGAGTGAACCATAGAGGAGGCTGTTGCAGTAGTCCAGACGGGAGGTGATGAAGGCGTGGATGAGGGTTTCTGCAGCCGTGGAGGAGAGGGATGGATGGAGACGGGCGATGTTTTTCAGGTGAAAGAAGGCTGTCTTTGTGATCTGTTTAGTGTATTTGTCGAAGGAGAGGGTTTGGTCAAAGATGATGCCAAGATTCCGGATGTGAGGGGAGGAGGATACTGGGAAACCGTCGATGTTGAGGGAAAAGTTATGGGTGGATTTGGTGAGCGTTTTTGGGCCAATGATGATTATTTCAGATTTATCACAGTTAAGTTTGAGGAAGTTGATTTGAAGCCAGGATTTTATTTCAATGATGCAGTTTGTCAGGATAGAGTGGGTGGCGGTGGAGATGGACTTGGTGGGGATGAAAAGCTGGATGTCATCGGCGAAGCAGTGGAATTGGAGACCATGACGGCGGATTAAGTGACCAAGGGGGGACAGGTACAGGATGAAGAGGAGGGGGCCAATAACTGAACCTTGGGGGACACCTTGGGGGAGGGGAGCAGTGGGGGATTTGCAGTTATTGATGGAGATGAACTGGCGTCTGTCAGAGAGGTATGATTTGATCCAAGAGAGGGCAGTGCCGGTAATGTTAAAGGGGGTTTCAAGTCGGGTGAGGAGGATGGTGTGATTGATAGTGTCAAAGGCGGTGCTGAGGCCGAGGAGGATGAGAATGTTGAGGTTGCCGGCGTCAGAGGAGAGGAGAAGGTCGTTGGTGATTTTGAGGAGAGCAGTTTCAGTACTGTGGTTGGAGCGGAATCCGGATTGGAATGTTTCATACAGGTTATTGGCAGAGAGGTGATGTTTGAGTTGAGTGGCTACAGCGCGTTCCAAAACTTTTGACAGAAAGGGTAGGTTGGAGATGGGTCTGAAGTTGTTTAGGGTGTCAGGGTTTAGTCCAGGTTTTTTCAGAATGGGGGTAACAGCAGCAATTTTGAGGGATGGTGGGACGATGCCTGTAGACAGGGAGGAGTTTATTGTTGCAGTGATAAGTGGAGAGAGAGCAGGAAGGGAGGCCTTGACAAAGCTGGAGGGGATGGGGTCAAGAGTGCAGGTGGCAGTTTTCATTCCTATGAGGAGTTCTGAGAGGTCAGTAGGGGAGACTGGGGAGAACTGAGACAGGGGTTGGCAGGATAAGGGGGGGGGGGGGCAGGTGGTTTGAAGGGGAGCGGGTGCGGTGGTGGTTAAGCTGTTGTTGATGTTGTCAATTTTGCTTTGGAAGAATGAAAGGAAGGAGATGCAGTTGTCTACTGTGAATGACTGGGTGGTGGTGTTCAGGGGGCTGAGGAGTTTGTTTATTGTAGAGAAGAGTGCTTTTGGGTTTCCGGTGCCAGAGTGGATAATTTGAGAGTAGTAGGCAGAGCGGGCGTGGGAGAGCATCTTTGTAGTGCTGTAGGTGGTCCTTGTAGGCTTGGGAGTGAATTGTGAGACCTGTTTTATTGCGGAGTCTTTCAAGTTGGTGAGCACGAGTTTTCATCAGGCGGAGTTCAGGGGTAAACCAGGGAGCAGAATGGGTGAAAGAAACTGATTTGGTTTTTATAGGCACAAGCTGGTCAAGGCAGGAGGAGAGAGTGTGGTTGTAGTAGTCAGTGAGGTCAGAAGGGGTGTGGAGGTCAACGATGGGAGAAGTGGACATTTTTTCAGAGAGGGTGGATGAGAATGAGGTAGGTGAAAGAGCATTTAGCTTACGCAAGTTGATAGTGCGATAATGCCTTGGTGCTGGGGTGGGGATGTTGATGGTCCTAGTGATGGCTAAGTGGTCAGAGAGGGTGAGGTCGGAGTCAGAGAAATGGTGCAAAATTAATCCAGTAGAGCAGACAAGGCCCAGAATGTGCCCACGGTTATGGGTAGGAAAGTTGACATGTTGAGTGAGGTTAAAGCAGGTGAGTAAATCAGTGAAGTCAGTGGTTATTGTGGAGTCAGTGGAGTCCATGTGGATATTGAAATCACCGAGGAGGAGGATTGAGGGGGAGAAGGAACAGAGCTGGGTCAGAAAGTAGGAGAAGTCAGACAGGAATGATGGGTGTGGTTTGGGAGGGCAGTAGACGACAGCCATGACTGACTGCGTGTGACCAGAGAGTTTAAAAGCCAGGTGTTCAAATGATGGAGCAGATGAGATGGAGATGAGGCTGGTCTTGATGTCCTGTCGGTGTATTACGGCAATTCCACCACCTCGGCCCTCCGAGCGTGGTTTATTGATGTATGAATATCCATTGGGTGTAGTGAGGTTGAGTGAGAAGTAGTCCAGAGGTTGTTGCCAGGTTTCAGTGAGACAGAGAAAGTCCAGTTTATTATCCAGAATGTAGTCGTTCAGGATGAGGCTTTTGTTGTTGAGGGACTGGGTATTGAACAGGGTGAGCCTCATGTTTGTTTGTACGGTGGGGATGAACTCAGGTGATTTAGCCAGGGTTTGCAGACAGGAGGTGCGATCGTGTGCGTTGCTGTGACCAGGTGCGCTGGGACGATGAGTGGGAGTGCGCTGAGCCGACCAGAGTACGCGAATGAAGTGACCTGTTTGTAAGTAAACAAACTTATGACCAGATCCTCTATGAATATATCTGGGTCGTCGCAGGAGTCCGTGGTATTTGATTGCAGAGATGCATGATGGGGTGGAGTAAGTGTTGAGCAGAAGTAGCCTTGCAGCGGAGTACCTTAGAGCCATGTCAGGCAGGGGCAAAGGGGACGAGAACAAGGCCAAGGTCGAGTAGGCCTTGCCAGTGGAAGCGGCAAACAAGACAGTAAAGGCCGAAGTGGCAGACGAGGCGCAGGACAGTTCGGGAGCGGGCCTGAGGCAATGGTGGAAGAGCCGGGCAGGCGAAGCCAGGAGCAGAGCCGGGACCGAGCAGGGAGCAGATCCAATGGCCAAAAAGCCACCACGACCACCAGAAAAGCAGACTATGTACAATGACCCAGTCGGAGAAGCGGCGAACAAGTAACGCCAGCGTCCTCTCCAGACCGGATTTGGTGGATTGCACGGATTGGAAACCATTTTGTGGTTCATTCGCATAAAGCACGTCACGCACCAAAGGTACTATAATAGTATTACATAATAGTATTACATTCCTCCCAATCTGGCGGAAACTGAGCACAGCTCATCACCCATCAAACACCATCAATACCGTGAAGCATGGTGATGGCGGCAGCTTCATGCTATGGGGATGCTTTTCAGTGGCAGGGACTCAGAGATTTGTGACTTGTAAGAGAAGATACATATTGTTATGTTTATGGGGGTAGGTAAGAAAATACTGTAGGAAAGGTAGGATTGAATAGGAAATAGTATGGACCATGTGACGTGTCGGAGCATCTCCATGTACATAAGTAGGGAAAATGTAGCTTAAGGTTGTGTTTAAATGTTCATCATACGAGGGATGATACCATGTTAATTACTGGTAGGGGTTAAGGTTAATTTCCGCTGTTCGTGATACCATCTGTGGCCATCCCTAACATTTATAACAACCGCCGGCCAAGCAAAACATCAGCCGGCTAGTACTCACACTCCATGGACACATACGGCAAAGACCCACCCAGGAGAGGTGGGGCAAAAATGGTTCAATGCGTGGGGAATGGGACTGGTAGGCCATGCCCCTCTCCCCCCAAGTGACGTGGCCAGATGACATAGGCGGGCGAATAAGAAGCTTCGTAATTGGTTCTGGGGAGGGAGAGTGCGAGCGGTTCTGGAGAAGAAGCTTCGCCATTTTTGTGTCCTTGGAGGAGAGCGTTTTGTATGGAGATCGTGAGGGAGCTTTGACTGCTGGCTCTTCAGGGGGCTGGAGGCTGCGCTGTCCTTCCCCAAACGGAGGATAAAGGAACCAGGGCTGAGTACGTGCTCGCCACCAGCTCAATAGCGAACGCTTTCGGCACGCGGCGTTCAACCTCATCGCCATTTTTCTGAGCTTCCCACGCAGATGGATCCGGGCTTCGACAACTGCTGACCTTCCAAAGGATCCATTTTGGGCCAGCTAAGTGCCGGAGAGTGACTTTTCTTTTCTTACCTTACCCTGTATTTGTGTTTGTGTCTGTATGGAGGTATCTCAAGTTTTTACCTCAGCTTTATTTTTGTTACTTTCATTCTGCACCTTCATTTTCGTGAAAATAATTATTGTTACATTTTCGTTGTCGTGTTATTGGTGCAGTTTCGGAATAAACCCATGTGTTTCTGAAGTTAAACGCTTCGTGTTTCTTCCATCCCACATGCATCATAACCGCCAGATTGGGAGATCGCCTCGGGAGTTAAAGCTGGTTCGGTTCATCTATCCAAGGCTGGTGATAACTAGCTGCGGACGCGACAATATTTACTACTAATACGACTACTACTCCGCATACCCAACTAGTGGGAGTAGCGACACCACATGGGAGTTTACGTTTTTGCATTTCTTTCCCTTGGGAAAAGGGAAAGGCAAGGTTGAGGCAGCAATGTGTAATTTCTTCAGGGTGCCGGTGATAGCTCGCATACTCTTCGCGAAGGAGACTGCAGGAACTTCCGGTCCACCGACTAATGCCAGCAGATGGGACACCCATTTAACGTCTATCCTCACACACTGATGAACCACCCTGTCAGTGAAAGGACCAGGATGACAGTTTATAACTTGGTCGGAATTCGAACCCAGACTAGACAGCTTTGAGGCGAGTGTGCGTACCTCCAGGCCAACCTATCAGCCAATTGAACTAGTACTGGAGATGATAAAAGATAAAATTCACTTAATTTTGTGGAAAACCCCACAGGAAATACCTTCGTGTTTTCTCAAAAAATTGACGCATCTTGGAAGACAAAGTCCTCATAAAATCTCTGAAGAGATCAATCGCGGAGAACTCTAACACACGTCTAGCACGTTTAAAGGTCCACGTCGAACTGATCGTTTCCGCGAATCAGAATCGGTTGCCCAGCCAGTGCGATTGTTATCACATGACCATCCCATTGCTACCACGTTTTTTTTTATTATTCTTATGGGATTTTGCCCGCCACAAAACCTACAAGGCCACTCGAGGTGGGGGCTACGCAAAGGAAAGAAAAGTATAGATATTAGACAGAAAGGAGGAATCTATATTGGCATTCCTCTTGAATTGAGGTAGGTTGGGGTAGAGGGAATGCCCCCCCCCCCCCAAGCCCTCTCCTCCCACAGATCTCCCGATGTACCTGTTATCTGCTGTTGTACTTGTGTGCTTCCCTCTCTCTCCCCATCTTGTCTCCCGCTCGCCGCTCCCTTTATTATATGTTTTATGTGTCCGTTTGTTTTTTTGTGATTAATGTTAGCTCTTACACGAGCCTCGATCTTGTATCCCAAAAAAAAAATTCAAACACTTTACTTATAATGGGCAGAAAGCTAATTGGCCGATAGTGGGCAGCATCTGATTTCTCACCAGAGCCTTTAAAGAGACGGAGAAGGTAAGGAAATGATCGCGTCCGCAGCTAGCCTACTTCCAGCTAAGTGGAAACAGACTTTGACAGACACAAGCAATACAGTTTTGAGAGAACATGTGAAACATTATTGTGACGTAAGCACCCCTCTCCTTCCTTCACGATGGGGAGTTTAAATGTGATCATAAGCGTAGTTCAAACTCGCTTCGGTGTGGTGTCCATAAATCCCTTTATCCACATTCACCCAAAACCTACTCCGGATTGATGACGACCAGGGGGTAGGGCGAGTTACCATACCAGGGACCCTCATACACACATGCACATCCAGTTTCCAAAAGCCCTTTTCGTGGCCTGCACGTTCATGGCAACGAGTTAAGGCGTTAATAAATCGAGCGCACTGTAATTTTGAATAATTTCACGGAGAAACGTCCAGTGCGTACGTAATTTGTATACAGCGACCAAAGACCACAACTCGGCAGTGGGGCATCGTAGCGGGGCATGCAAGGGCTCTTTACACTCGGGGGAGTCTAACGTGTACTGTGGAGCATGGCCTTGCCCCCCGCAGTGAACCGTTTCATTGTCAGCACTAAATTAATCTGTCATATTTGGCTTTACTGGTTCAAATTATTCGTACGGCCATTTTATTGATTTATTTATTTTTTTGTATACAAGATCGAGGCTCGTGTAAGAGCTAACATTGATCACAAAAAAACAAACTGACACATAAAACATAAAACATGATAAAGGGAGCGGGAGAACAAGATGGAGAGCAGGGACATCGGGAGATCTGTGGGAGGGAGAAGGCTTGGGGGGGGGGGGGGGGGTGGGGGAGGAGGCATGGGAATGGGTTGAGGTATAAAACACATGGACACTGCTAGGACTTCCAGGAGAGAAGTTTGTATTTGAAAAAAGTGGATCTGGGGAGAATTAACGGGGGTAGAAAAGATCAAGGTTTTGGATGGGGGAAGAAAGGAGATGGTGGTGAACAGCTGTTTTTTAAAGTCGTCAGATGATAATATTATATTTCATACGAATATGAAATATCATATTATGGAAGTTTGACAATTGCTCAAAGAGGCATTCCATAGGGAATGAACTACTGAGAGTAAATGGAAGCAACAGAAACAGAGACCCAAACAACTCAAACTGTGAATCCCCACCATACAGTTCTGGTATAAAGATTCGTTATTTAAAAATGAAGTAATGAAGAAAATCATTTATGGAATTACATAACGTGGATCCACCTCTGATCTCCCCATGTCACCTGTGTTGCTTACCTCCGTCACTTCTGTGGGCAGGATATCTCAAAAAGTTGTGCACGGATTCGGCCGAAACTTAGTGGACAGGTTGATTTAGTGGTGCGACGTTTTTTTTTTACACCCTCCCTCCCATGGCCACCTGCGTCCTCGCACTCACACTCAAACTTTGCCGCCCATCACCAATCCACCACCTGGGTCATTCGCTCGTTCACTAATTAATTAATTGCGCTCTCAACGGCCGTACACACTGCCAGGAATGGTATAGACGCTTTGTTACCTTAAATAGTGGGAGTAGTATAAATAGAAATGTGGAATTTCAACATGGACATGGCAGGACAGTCGCAGCTGTCACTTACAAACGCGCTCCGAGGATCTCGGGTTGTAGCCGGAACGCGCGGCCATCTTGGGGTCCAGCGTTGGGGACACCTGTTATTCTGGTTATTGTTGTTCTTGTGCCGTTTCGTTGTCTGCATATCACGAGCAAATCTTGTCCGATGTGGAAAATGCACATTCTCAAACTGTGACGTCCGATAAGGGAGAAATTGTCTCGACTCGTGTGACGATTAGCGTTTGTGTGGTTCGACCGCGCAGGTACGACACCTCGAGGCGGCCATGTCTCTGAAGAAAGGCGACGAGGCCACCGGAGACCTGGACGAGGAGGCGCTCCTGGAGAAGCTTACCCCGGACGAGATCGCTCAGCTCGAGATAGATCTCGACGACCTGGACCCCAAGGTGGGTTCGTTTGTGTGCACGCAGCAGGCGGCCGTGCCTACACGTGGTCTATTTTGCTGTGGTAATCCACATCGAGTAAGACCCGCTGACGATGGTCACCTTGTGTACTTGATTCGTCCCAGAACGCTGCCCTGCCCGCTGGACTACGGCAGAAAGATCAGACCAAGAAGGTGCCGACTGGAGCCTTTCGGAGAGACAGCCTGCTCCAGTTCCTCGAGAAGGAAGCTTTGGAGACAGAGGAGAATGAAGACCTGGTACCCTTCACCAGGGAAAAACGAGGTGAAGATTAAGAACGTTAAGCTATTTTGTGATTATAATTGCATATTTAATTATATGGGGGAGAGGGAGGAGGCAGGAGAGGGAGGGGTGAGGAAGGGAGTGGGGGGGGGGGGGGAGGTGGTGGGGGGTTCATCACCTTTTCGTTGAATATATGCTGGTGAATGTGCCGTTCATCACGTTTCTGGGTTAAGTGTGATGCCTTTCAGGAAGAAGAAGAAGCCTTACTCCCCACTTCATACTGTACCGGAATTGTTTGATTTATTGTCCCACGTCGCACCGCGGAGCGAAAGGGGGACGATGGTTTTCCCCTCCGTCCGTCCGTCCGTCCGTCCGTGCGTGCGTAAGCGAAGGACCGAATTCTAATTTGGTGTGTGGGTGCAACTAGGCATAAGGAAGAACGCTATTGAAAATTGGGTCGCCACGTCAAAATCCAAGATGGCCGCTGCCATGTATGTCTGAACCTTGTGAGCGGAATATCTTGAAAAATAAGCGAAGTACCAACTTCTAATCTGGTGTGTCGCTGTATCTAGGCATAAGGAAGAACGCTATTGCAAATTAGGTCGCCACGTCAAAATCCAAGATGGCCGTCTTGCGTCCTCCACTTTGTCAACTCGCATCACTTCACCGACGGGGGACCTATGCGTAACGCTTGTTTGTATTCAAATGTCTGGTGATTGTTTTGTATTTATTTATGCGAATGTGTACTTGTATATAACTGTCATTAATTTTAAAAGGCTTAGGCACTATCGAGCGATTTATTTTATTATTATTATTTTAAATCCAAAAGAACGAACTTTTTTTCAGATTTTATTTTCCTAAAACACTCCCAGGCACTCACTGATGAACCTCTGAAAGTTTGACAAAGATCCGTTCAGCCATCTCTAAGAAAAATGGCGACACACACACACACACACAGACAGACAGACAGACAGACCAACACCAACAGCTCTCTTATATAATAGATGATATCGACATGTACTTCTTATTCTTTCATATGCAACACAAGGCTGTGGAGTAGCATCAATAGCTGAGGATGTGGTTGTGCTGCTGATGCAGTGCTCCCTCCCCTGTATATTAGGAATTTGTTCAGCGTGCCGGTGATAGCTCGCCTACTCTTCGTGAAGGACACCGTGGAATCCACAAACTAATATGAGCAGATGCGATACCCAGTTTAACATCCCTCCGAGGGACGGCATACACATCGATGAATCACCTTGCCTGTAAAACACCAGGACGATAGTTTATAGCTGGATCAGGATTCGAACCCGGGCTCGATAGCCATCCTGCCAACCCACAATATCACTAGTACAATGCAAGTTGATATAACCATACTGTGGTTTCATTTAGACAACGTAGCATTTTCAAATACAGTATATTGTTGTGGACTCGGTCGGTATTGATCATGAAGAGAGTTCCCAAACCCACTATCTGGCCAACATTCTGTGGTGTGGCAAGTTGCTAAGCAACCACGGACGCCGTCTAAAAACGTTTAATTCAGGCAGAGTGCAGCGTCTAACTTCCCTTAACTCTTCTGGCAAATTAAATCCCCAGGATAGAGTACCGTGCTCTCCAACACTCCACTGTATCAATCAAACAGTCAAGCGATACCGTACGTGCAGCGTCAGCTAATGGCTGACCATAACTAAATAGCATGGGTGAACTTCCGAATACTACTCACATAATATGTTCTAACTCATCGTAACTAACAATCGGATAGTTTGAGAAATGGTTTGTAATGTCAACAAGAAGCACGTATATACAAGCAGTGTCACAGAAGAAAAGCTCTTACCCCAAGCACAGAAGGCCAGTACTATTCAATCATTTAGTCACAGTTCTACAACACAGGCGTTTCAGCCATTCCGGGAAAGGTAAGAACGAGGGACAGAGAGAGAAGAATAAAATTTTGAGGCGTGTTTGCAACCTCTCGCTCACCGGACGCAAGCCAGCGGGCTTACATTGGTCCCAACAAAAGACAAGGGGAGAGGAAGAAAGAAGAGGAGGGTAGATGGTGTTATGCAAAGTTTATGGTGACTGTGTGTGGCTTCAAACAAGAAGCGTGAAGTGCAAGTCAGTAAGTCAGCCCTAAAAAGGCCAAGGGGTTCTCGTTGATGCTCCATCTGTTTAAAGGAAACAAAATAGAAGTACAGAAAGGCAGACAAAGGTAGTGTAAATCAGTGTTTCGTGGCCAATGCATCTGGGAAATCTCCGCTGGCGTTCGGAACCTTTCTGGGTCGCACTCCCCACCAGCCAGCTTGCTCTCGTCCCGCCAGATGCTCGTATTGAATCTCAGAACGGCCAACTCACCTGATCTGCTCTTCGCTTTGGGTTTTTATAAACCGTGGAGTTGTGGATGAGTGGCTTCCTCTTCGGTCTGGCCAGGGATTTGGCTTCCCATTGGCCTGCCCTGTCTCTAGGCGGCACTCATTGGGCTACTCCAAGACTGCCAAGGCAGGACGAGGCATGGCTATGTAGCTGCTTGTGGGGCATCTATTCAGTCCTTCTGCTTGGCCGTGCCTGACAAGTCTTGACATGGTTTTTTTCCATTGATCGCTGGTTTGAAATATGAGATTTGGTTGTTGGTTTTGTAATGGAGTGTGTTGTAAAGCATGTATGACAGACGTGTTGAGAGAGAGATTGAGAGAAAGGGAGAGAGACAGCAAAAACAGATCCTTGCAACTACAGACCAATCAGCCTTCTCCCAATAATCAGCAAGGTCATGGAATCCATCATCGCTTCTGACATCAAATCCTTCCTCTTCTTCAATGGCTTGATCTCAGATCATCAATTTGGATTCAGACCAGGTCATTCTACTCTGCAAATGCTGCTTCTGCTGTCTCAACAATGGATGGAGGTCCTCAATGCCAGACAGGAAATCAGAGCTGTCTTTCTTGACATATCACGCGCCTTCGATATGGTCTGACACCCCGCTCTGCTCACCAAACTTTCCTCTTATGGTATCCATAGAAACCTCCACGCATGGCCTGTGAACTTCCTCACCGGTCGCAGTCAACGTGTGGCCCTGAATATAATTCTCTCATCTCCCCTTCCTGTTCAGGCTGGAGTTCCTCAAGGCAGTGTTCTGGGCCCTGTGCTTTTTCTGGTCTTCATTAATGATCTCTCCGACTCTCTGGAAAATCCTCTCTATCTCTTTGCTGATGATTCCACTCTCTGCCACTCCATATCTCAACCCTAAGATTGGCAGGCAGCAGTCTCTTCACTTTCTGCAGACCTGGACAATATCACAAACTGGTCAAACAAGTGGAACATGTCTTTCAATCCTGACAAATCTCACACTCCCACATTGTCTCTCCGAAAAGACCGACTGGACAACCCTCCCATCTACTTTCTGAACAATCCTCTTGAAGAAGTTCTGTCACTAAAGCTTTTGGGTCTCACTATCTGCCATGATCTTTCCTGGGAAAACCACATTTCCAAGCTGGTCTCCAAAGCCAGTCGCCGACTGGGCATCCTCCGTCGTGCAAAGTCCTTTCTGGGCACTTCTGAGCTCCTCACTACTTACAAAGCTTTCCTCCGCAGCTGAATGGAATACAGCTCTCCCTTCTGTGCTGGTGCTCCTGCCTTACACCTAGCTCGGCTTCTCGCGGTTGAAACCAAAGCATTCAGAATCATTGGAATTTCCCACGATGAAGCTGATTCTGAGGGCCTTTCTCTCTCTCACCGCAGGCAGGTAGGTGGTCTTTCTGTCTTCTACCGACTCCTCTCCAACCTTGCTCCGGCCTTGCTCCCTCTGCTCTGTCTGTGCTCTTTCCCCCAAATATTCCTGCAGGACGCACAAGATCTGCCAGCAACCCTCTTCTGGTGAAACTGCCAAAATCTCTGCTCATCAAAAAAACACTCTCTGCTCACCTTCACTCTTTCATTCCTCTTTTCTCCCACCTCTGGAACAAACTCCCACATTCTCTTCAATCCCTCTCCTCCCTCCAGGTCTCTAAAACAGCTGTTCACGACCATCTCTTGTCTTCCCCCATCCAAAACCTTGATCTTTTCTACCATCGTTAAAACACCCCAAATCCGCCTCTTTCAATCCCCAATTTCTGTCCTGAAATTCCTAGTCGTGGTCATTTGCTTTATACCGTGTACTCCTCCCTCCTCACCAGCCCTCCCCCTTCCACAGATCTACCGATGTCCTTGTTCTCGACTGCTGTTGTGCTTGTGTGCTTCCCTCTCCCTCCCCCTCTTGTCTCCCGCTCCATTCATTGTATGTTTTTTGTGTCTGTTGTTACGTTCTCCTCCTCAAACCCCGGTCACGGTGTACCTCCGAGCCCCGAAAGGAGTCACGGCAGAAAGATGTACTATTATGTGTGCCAATGACCAATGGTGAAACCACACCAATCAATTATTACAAAACACAAGTATTGTATTAATATCACACAATAATAACAACTTGCACAAGTACAATAAAACCTCAATTGCACAACAAACACCGTATAATTCCTATGATGGTACCACCAGTTTCTTAACTCAATAACTCACGGTACTCCACGTGAGCGAACTGTAACACCCCCAAAGTCACTGTCACGACACCAGGTAAAAGTCGATCCACGCTCCGGGGATCACAAGAAAAAAGGTCGCACCGAGACCTGAACCCAGGACGGCCGACAGTCGACGCTGCCGAAGAGCCGCTTGGTGAGGTGTCGGGCCGACGTCGGTCAGGCAAAAGTTCACCCAAAAGGCGACTGGGAATTCACACCTTCAGTTCACCAGACAATGACGCTGACATGAACGAGCAGCAGTTCCCAAGCGGAGAACTGCGAATTCCCAAGCGAAATCCACGACACACACGAGAACCAGGCGAATCGCTGGTGCGAGGTGAAATGGCGGACGGTCTCGTAATGGAGGCGTACTTGCTCTCCAGCAATGATTCACTTTCGGAACCAAAATCAGAACCTGTCACGCAGGTTTATCTGCCACAACAATAACGACACTGTCAAAGGAATCCCTTTCCCGGGGAAACCAATATTCGCTCGTGACCAATGTCCACCCGCGTCCACTCGACACCTCAAAGCAGATCGGCCTTTCTTTCCTGATCTCACTTGATCCACTCCAGCCTCTTCTTCCTCTTCTTCCGGTTTCTCCCGATCCATTTCGTTTTTCTTTTGAAACACTAATTTTTACCTTTGAAGGTAAAGTTTTTATTTTAGTTTTTATTTTTTATCAAAAAAGAGAAGTTTTTATCAAACCTCGACTCTGATTCTGCAACTGGACCAGATGGCATCAGTCCTCGGGTCCTAAAATCCTGCTCTGCCGCTCTATCTCACCCTCTCTCTGTTCTTTTCACCCTCTCTTTTGCTCAAGGTCATCTGCCAGCATCTTGGAAATCAGCAAACATTACCGCTTTACACAAAAAAGGTGCAACAACAGATCCTTGCAACTACAGACCAATCAGCCTGCTCCCAATTATCAGCAAAGTCATGGAATCCATCATTGCTTCAGATATCAAATCCTTCCTCTTCTCCAATGGCTTGATCTCTGATCATCAATTTGGATTCAGACCAGGTCATTCTACTCTGGACATGTTGCTTCTGCTGTCTCAACAATGGATGGAGGTCCTCAATGCCAAACAGGAAATCAGAGCTGTCTCACTTGACATATCACGTGCCTTCGATACGGTCTGGCACCCAGCTCTGCTCACCAAACTCACCTCCTATGGTATTCAGGGAAATCTCCACTCATGGCTTACGGATTTCCTCTCTGGTCGTAGGCAACGTGTGGCCCTGAATGGATTTCTCTCATCTTCCCTTCCTGTTCTGGCTGGAGTTCCCCAAGGTAGTGTTCTGGGCCCTGTGCTATTTCTGGTCTTCATCAATGACCTCTCCGACTCTCTGGAAAATCCTCTCTATCTCTTTGCTGATGACTCCACTATCTGCCGCTCCATTCCTCATCCCTCAGATCGGCAGTCTGCAGCCTCCTCACTCTCTGCAGACCTGGACAAAATCACAGACTGGTCAAACAAGTGGAACATGTCTTTCAATCCTGACAAATCTCACACTCTTACAATGTCTCTCCGAAAGGACCGACTGGACAACCCTCCCATCTACTTTCTCAACAATCCTCTCCAAGAAGTTCTGTCGCTCAAGCTTTTGGGTCTCACTATCTGCCATGATCTTTCTTGGGAAAACCACATTTCCAAGCTGGCCTCCAAAGCCAGTCGCCGACTGGGCATCCTCCGTCGTGCGAAGTCCTTCCTTAGCACACCTGAGCTCCTCACCACATACAAGGCTTTCATCCGCAGCTCAATGGAATACTGTTCCCCCCTCTGGGCTGGTGCTCCTGCCTCACACCTTGCTCGGCTTCACGCTGTTGAGGCCAAAGCTTTCAGAATCATTGGAATCTCCTGCGATGTAGTCAACTCCGAGGGCCTTTCACTCACTCACCGCAGGCAGGTTGGTGGTCTTTCTGTCTTCTACCGACTCCTCTCCCGCCTTGCTCCCCCAGCTCTCTCTGTGCTCTGTCCCCCCAATATTCCTTCAGGTCGCACAAGATCTGCCTGCAACCCTCTTATGGTTAAACTGCCAAAGTCTAGGCTCTCTGCTCACCTTCACTCTTTCATTCCCCTTTTCTCCCGCCTCTGGAACAAACTCCCCCACTCCCTTCAATCCCACTCCTCCCTCCAGGTCTTTAAAACAGCTGTTCACCACCATCTCTTATCTTCCCCCATCGAAAACCTTGATCTTTTCTACCCCCGGTAATTCACCCCAGAGTCCTTGCAGTGTTCATATGTTTTATTCCTCTCCCACCTCCCCCCAAGTCCTCCCGATGTCCCTGCTCTCAAATGTTGTGTTTGTGTCCTTCCCCCTCTCTCCCCATCTTGTCTGCCGCTCCCCTTGTTTTTTGTGTTTTGTGTGTCGGTTTGTCTTTTTGTGTGATTAATGTTAGCTCTTTCACGAGCCTCGATCTTGTATACAAAAAAAAAAAAAAAAAAAAAAATAGAAAAAAAAAGACAGTTATCTCCATTTCACACTCAAACTGTAACAATAATAGTATATGAAACTAAAAATGCTTCCAGTGGATGAAAACCACAAAGACGGAAGTGACGAATCCGTAACACTGTGCATGTTTTCATGTTCAATGTGTTAGCTCTGACATGAGCCTCGATTCTGTATACAATTTTTATTTATTTATTTATAAAACTAAGACAAATTGAGAGAATTAGATGGAACAGAGAAGTCACAAATGGGGATTGTGTCTTCTACACAAACACAATGCAAATTCCTTTTCCATTGATACAGGGAGAGATAATTTAGCTACACAATATACTGTTGCGGATCTCCTAACGTCGGCCTTCCCCTTATCAAGGGGGGATTAATCCTCTTGTCTTTTTACTGGCCGACGCGATCCCGGGGGCTATAACGTCCTTCCCGGGCAGCATTAAATAGGGTTGTTGGTCGAATTTGTCCTATTACCTAAGTACTAACGCTGACCGGAAACGAGGAAATAACTCCCGCCCGAACCACGGTGTTAGTGGACACGCCGAGCGAAGCGAGCCACGATTCGGGCCGTTGACAGGTACTAAACCCGATTCGAGCGGTTCTTAATCGTGCCACGCTTACCCAATGGAGGAAATGACTAAAACGATCGGATGAAGAGGAAACCAGGAAGAACAGGTAATTTATTAGTTATTTACACAAGAAGAAGAGGAAAAGAAAGAGCAATGTACAATGAAGAGGAAGAAGCAGATACACAGGGCAGCCTTAATAACAGTCTTAACTTATTCCCTGGACATGGGCCCGTTCACTCTCAAACTCACTCTCAGGGTCACTCACATGGGGTTTGGAGATGGTAGTGTTGAGGGTCCAAGGGTCCACAGCTCGTCCGGTCCCCAACTTGTACTGTGCAGATGGTGGAATACGGCCGGCAGCTCTCCCCATGGCGTAGGCGCGATGCGGACGATTATATCTCGGGGGATCGGTTGGCGATTAGATTTTGCGTACGTAATACTTGTACCGGCGCCTTTATACGCGCGCCCGGTATTGTTACGATCGATGCGCCACTTCCCCAATGTCCTTCTTGACGCTGCAGTCCTCTGCAATGCGTGCCGCGCGCCCGCCCTCTGTAAAGCTTGTTGCCACAGTGCGTCTCTCCCTCTCGTAACTACTCAAGCGTCTCTCCCATAACTCAACTCCGATCAGGTCAAGCGCCTCCCTCTCCCCGCTCATAACTCGAGTTCGTAACTCAGCGCTTCTCCCATCATAACTCAACTCTGCACACGAACTCTGTGAGCGCCTCTCCCTTCTCAGAACTCGAGTTAGTAACTCAGCGCCTCTCCCATCATAGCTTGAGCTCACGACTCGAGTGCTTGCCTCATAACTGATGAGTGCTGCGACCTCACGAGCGCCTCTCCCTTCTCATAACTGAGGTGGGGGCCTCGCGTGAAGGGTTATATTGCCACGCCCAGCGAACCCTCTGGAATGTCCAGCCACACCCTGTCAGGCGATCTCGCCTCAGCCCTGATTGGCTGTTTAGGGCTTACCGGCTCCGCCTTGATGGCTGCTTGACGTGGCCGCACCTCCACCCTTGCGCTCCGCCCCCTTTCCGGGCCTTAACTTGTGGCCCTTGGGCTGGTTTGAGCGGAAGCCCAACGAGTTCGCGAAGGCTGCTGGCAGCCTAAAGGGCGAGGGCGATGTACAGACTGGTTAGCGCTTAATGGCGTCGATTGAAGGGAGGCTGCAAAATGGACGGGGGGCCTACTCTTATTTGTTCTACACAACGCAGATGCAACTATTGGGAATGGCCTTATCCTAAACACATACTAGGAAATAACTAACGTCCTAAGGTGACCTACGTGTTGCATATGGCCTATCTATAGGGTGCAACCTTTAACCTTTAATGATGTTACCTGTGTGGGTTCTCAAAACCGCAACAATACTATGGAGATAACTACACACGGGTTCCTTTATGTGTATTGTATGTCTCCAAGGGGTCTTCAAAAACCATCAAAGTATCATTACTTAGAGGGAATGTTTATGTTGGTTGCTTTTTCCAATTGCAATTATACTTACCCAAAATGGTTTCCATGGGGCCTTGCATCACAAAATGGTTGCCCATTGTGGGCCAGGTCTCTGGACAAGCAGTGTTTCTCATAATTTGTTTCTCTAATTAGTCGTGCAGACCACCACGAGTTGTTGAAAGTGTGTAGTTCTGCAGCCTGAACTTCAGTGATTTCATCCCCGTTCTTTTTGTTTAACAGAATGTGGAATTGATTTGTCAATTTGTCGTAGCCATGGTAAGAACTAAATATTATTTGCATGAGAATAAGGATACATATGTATGTAACATGATTAGCACCATGAATTACCATTCCACCCGTCTCCTCTTCCAGTGATCATCACTGACCCTCTTCCCCTCTCTTCATCTCACGACCGGGTTGTACAGGCACACCATATATTCCAAAGGTCCAGGCAGCAAAGTTGGTACCAAGGGATGTGGCCCCAAGAATGGCAGAACCAGGAGCAGAGCTGCCTGCAGTGGAAATGGGGAGTGACGTCACACTGGAACCTGAGCTGGAAGAGGCCTTGGCCAATGCAAGCGAAGCCGAGATCTGTGACCTAGCAGGTGGAAAATGCTTTTTTCACAAAATTACGTTAGCTACTGCAGTGCTTATAAAAGTAAATAAATCCACCTTGAAATATCATTTGTTGCTTTGGTGGTGGCAGCACTTTCAGCAGATAGTTGTGGAAAGGTACAAGCTAAAATTGTGATTGGCTGTAAAGTGACCAAGTGATTTGGCTGTAAAGGCTAATTTTGATGTATTGATTAAACAATGAATCGATTCATTATTTGTTGATTAATCAATTGTTTATTTAATTTTTTCGATTAATGACTTATTTAATTAATTTTCAAAAAGTTACAGCTTCGGATGAAGCACAGGTGGTTTAGATATGCTATTAGCCAATTGATTAAGAAATTATTCTATGATTATTTATTGATTTTATGCAATTAATCAATTAATTATTGTACACCTCTCCCACTCAATACAGTCTCTATGAGCTGCGTGGCGATATTGCCGGGTGCCAAAGGCAGTGTACTTTGAATGTATCTGTACTTGTTGGATTAATTGATTAGTTGTGTAATTAAAATAAATAAATAGTATTTGTAAATTAATTAATTTCTTAATAAATTGGCTAATAGCATACCTAAACCACCATGCTTCATCCAAATGTGAAACTTTTTGAAAAGCAATTAATTAAATAGTTAATTGACAAATTAAAGAATTAATCGATTAATTGATCAACCAATAATTCAAAAATACCCACTTATAGCC
This sequence comes from Myxine glutinosa, assembly GCF_964187855.1. Lineage (NCBI taxonomy): Eukaryota > Metazoa > Chordata > Myxini > Myxiniformes > Myxinidae > Myxine > Myxine glutinosa. The sequence continues at coordinate 97,490,711 of NC_136262.1, read as the reverse complement.
AAATAACTTTTTTTTTGTATACAAAGTCGAGGCTCGTGTAAGAAGAGCTCACACATTAAACACAAAAAACATAAACGGACACATAAAACACACAAAAAGGGAGCGGGAGACAAGTGGGGAGGGGGGGAGGTGGGGGGGGGGGGGGGGAGAGGAAAGCATACAAGCACAACAACAGTAGAGAACAGGGATGACGGTACTGATCGACGGTAGAAGGGAGAGGGCTGGGGAAGGGAGGGGTGGGGGGGGGGGGGGAGATACACGGTATACAGCAAATGAACACTACGAGGCATTTCAGGAATGAAGTCGGGGATTGAAAAGAGGTGGATTTGGGGTGTTTTAACAGGGTTAGAAAAAAAATCAAGGTTTTGGATGGGAGAAGATAAGAGATGGTGGTGAAGCCACCATCAAAGCAACAAATGAATTGGTCACTGTCATGACCAAATATCAGCTTCCTTGCTCAAAAGGTACCTCAGATATTTCCCAGATGAGAAGGAAAATAAATAAGTATGTAAATCGATAATAATAAAGTAATCAATTAATTAATTAATCAAAAAAAAAATACCAAATTTAGTGTACATCGAAAACCGTTCAATGTAGGAAATTGAAACATTACCAAATGTCACATGGCTATTTAATATAGCGCATATTGAAAGTACATCGAAAACTGTGCGAAATGAGAATCATTGTAATCACTTCATCCTTTATTGTTTTCGGCTGGTTACAAAAAAGTGAAGAATCGCATTTAACGATCTCCCACTTTATACACTACATGACCAAAAGCATGTGGACACCCAAACATCGAACATCTCATTCCAAAATCATGGGCATTAATATGGAGTTGGTTCCCCCTTTGCTGCTATAACAGCCTCCACTCTTCTGGGAAGGCTTTCCACTAGATGTTAGAACATTGCTGCGGGGATTTTCTTCCATTCAGCCACAAGAGAACTGGTGAGGTGGGGCACTGATGTTGGGTGATTAGGCATGGCTCGCTGTCGGCGTTCCAATTCATCCCAAAGGTGTTCGATGGGGTTGAGGTCAGGGCTCTGTGCAGGCCATTCAAGTTCTTCCACACCGATCTCGACAAACCATTTCTGTATGGACCTCGCTTTGTGCACGGGCACATTGTCATGCTGAAATAGGGAAGGGCCTTCCCCAAACTGTTGCCACAAAGTTGGAAGCACACAATCGTCTAGAATGTCATTGTATGTTGTAGCGTTAAGATTTCCCTTATCTGGAACTAAGGAGCCTTGCCCAAACCATGAAAAACAGCCCCAGACCATCATTATTCATCTTCCACCAAACTTTACAGTTGGCACTATGCATTCAGGCAGGTAGCGTTCTCCTGGCATTCACCAAACCGGGATTCGTCCGTTGGACTGCCAGATGGTGGAAGCATGATTCATCACTCCAGAGAATGCGTTTCCACTGCTCCAGAGTCCAATGGCGGCGAGCTTTACACCACTCCAGTCGCCGCTTGGAATTGCACATGGAGATCTTAGGCTTGTGTGCAGCTGCTCAGCCATGGGAACCCATTTCATGAAGCTCCCGGCGAACAGTTGTTGTGCTGACGTTGCTTGCAGAGGCAGTTTGGAACTCGGTAGTGAGTGTTGCAACCGAGGACAGATGCTTTTTACATGCTACGCGCTTCAGCACTCGGCGGTCCCATCCTGTGAGCTTGTGTGGCCTACCACTTCGCGGCTGAGCTGTTGTTGTTCCTTGACGTTTCCACTTCACAATAACAGCACTTACAGTTGAGCAGAGCAGCTCTAGCAGGGCAGAAATTTGACGAACTGACTTGTTGGAAAGGTGGCATCCTTTGACGGTGCCACGTTGAAAGTCACTGAGCTCTTCCGTAAGGCCCATTCTCCTGCCAATGTTTGTCTATGGAGATTATTGCATCACTGTGTGCTTGATTATATATACGTGTCAGCAATAGGTGTGGCTGAAACAGCCGAATCCACTAATTAGAAGGGGTCCGCATACTTTTGGTCATGTAGTGTACTTTCGTGATCAATTCTGGCGTCTTTCTCAGCCTTGGTAGTTGTGGAAACACTCGAACTAGAATAAAAGCTGCTTTGTAAAGGCTTATGAATGTACTATCCAGCAGACTTTTTAAAGTAGAATTTGTACACATTTACCTCAGAAGTGTAGATACATGCAATTACAGATTTGTAAGACTGCATAGGGTAAGTATTCTATTAGTACCATATAGTTACCTCCGCCACCAAAGGTAGATGGAGGTTATGTTTTCACCCCTGTCTGTTTGTCTGTCTGTTTGTTTACAAAATAACTCAAAAAAGTTGTGGACGGATTCGGCCGAAATTTGGCAGAGATGTAGTGTATGTCACAAGGACAAAATGATTAGATTTTGGTGAAGATCCGGATTCGGATCCGGCTACTAGAATTTTTAAAGTGATTCTTCACTATTGGGAGATGGGGCCAAAAACGATACATAGCAGGATATTTCAAAAGGTTGTGGACGGATTTGGACGAAACTTGGTGGACCGGTTGGGTGTCTGACAAGGACAAATAAATTCGATTTTGGTGAATATCTGAATATGGATTCGGATATGAGAATTATTTAATTTTTCAAGTGATTCTTCACCATTGGGAGATAGGGCCAAAAACGATACATAGCAGGATATCTCAAAATGTTATGGATGGATTTGGACGAAACTTGGTGGACCGGTTGGGTGTCTGACAAGGACAAATAAATTCGATTTTGGTGAAGATCTGAATATGTATTCGGACATGAGAATTATTTAATTTGTTAAGTAATTCTTCACCATTGAGTGATAGGACCAACCAGGCGGAGGTATGCTCTCTACTGAGTGCCGTTCTAGTTACTTTTGTTATTAGAAGGGACCTTGGAAAAATACCATGATTTGCTATCTTAATACGGATTATATACACCAAATTGTGTATTTTAGTATGATCTCTCACTCACACACACACACACACACACACACACACACACACACACACACACACACACACACACACACACACACACACACACGATTATAACGAGTGTTTGTGTGTTTGCAGCTATACTTGGGATGCACACCTTGATGAGCAACAAACAGTATTACGAGGCCCTGTCAAGCAACGCCATTGTCAACAAGGAAGGTCTAAACAGTGAGTTCATTACTTTGCCTTGGATTTTCTTTCACAAAACTGGTAATTCGGGGGTAGATAGACACAACAAATGACCACTTGGAGGAAGAATAGGCAGCGGGAAGAATGCGAGCAATGGGACGGGTGGGGGAGTTGGGGACCCCAGGAGTGAACATGTCGTTTACAAGCTCAAACACAGCAGGAAAGGGGATGAAATAAGAAGGGGGAAACTGGGGACCAAATAGCAAAACAACAAAAAAGGGAAAGGTGGTTCGACGGAGAGTGGAGAGAACACAATAAAATAACCCGGAGAGGAAAGGGTGCCCTTGGGGATCGATAGTTAGTGAGGCGAGAAAAGGTCACAAGTTTGGATTGGGGAACAGAACAACTATGTTGAAGTCCTGGCATGACGAATGAGATTGAATGGATTGAGGAATTGGTTCCACAGGCGAGAGAAGAACAAATCGAGTGAGCAGTGAGCCGAGATTTTGGAAGTAGATTACTGTCAGATTGCATGCATCCTGCAAAAAAACTGGAGAGGAAGGGATGGGAGGGCAAGACCAGAAAGGAGGTGGTAGAAGACAGACATGTCACCAACCCAGAGATTGAGTTTCATCGCGGGACATTCCGATGATTTAAGGGCCTTCATCTCCACAGCATCAACATGTAAAAGGCGTGAGGCAGGGGTGTCAGCCCGAAGGGGAGAGCACTACTCCATCGAGCTATGAACGGCCTTACATCGTTAGAATTTTGGATTTGCCAAAGAAAGACTTTCCACGGCAGAGGATACCCAGTCAGCGGCTGGCTTTGAAGGCCAAGGGTAGACATGGCGAATTGATGGTGAAATGGTCAATTAGATAGTCGTGGTCATCGCTTCTTGGTATGAATTCTACGGAAATATCTCAGATCAGATGACTACATATTGTCTTTCATGAATTAAGAGCCAACCTGTTCCATGATCAATCGGACTGAAGGTGGATTGTTCCTGCTTTACCTGGAGCATCTCAGTCTGACTAAGAATAGGAGAATAAATGAATGAAAGCAATACATAAAACGAATGATGACGCAATCGACACCAGACACAGATCCACCACTGGGGTGTGAGGTGCTACTGTGGTGGCAGAAGATTCCTATCTGCTATTTCCCAAAGCAATGGAGGTGCTCAACACAAGCCGTGAATAATCCCATAGCCAAGAACCATTCCTGGTTAGGCCTCCACTCAGTCCCAAAATTAGAAAATTTCTACTGAGCAGTTAATGGGAATCGGACCCACACCAGTGAGGGCAAACACAACAAGGCTTCACCCACTCCACCACCAAGCTGTCCTCAGAGGGGTTTGTGGGGTAGTGTAGGGAGGATGCAACAACAGCTTAATTATCTCACATTAAGAATACTTGGCAGCTAGATTTTCCATTTACCAGAACATTTATGAGTTACATAATCCAAGGATTCTCCAAGACTGGTCATTGAACCTTTGGTAGGTGACTGTAGATCTTTGTGTTCACTTCCTCAATATTGAAAGTGGTTTTAAATACATTCTTTATGCTTTATTTCTCAACCAAACTGTTGCTTTATCATAAAATGAGTCTTTCATGACGTGGAGTTGTGTAGTCTTTCTTACCTCTGCCACCGAAGGTGGATGCAGGTTATGTTTTCACCCCCCTGTGTTACATATTTATATGAATGTATGTGAATTACCATTCAGGTCTTGGCTTATCCGTGTGTAGTATATTAAGTTGTTGTGGTTGGAGGGTCAGGAGCCCTTCTGAGGGAGTGGCCGGAAACGGAAGTGACCGGAAACGGAAGAAGAAAAGACACGAGGAAAAAAGGACGAGTATTATTCTTCCTCGCCCCGCTCCGACAAAAGGTGGGATCGACCTTGCGCTGCGTAAAACAGCGGCGTTCCGAAGCCTGTCTGGCGAGAGGAATTACCGGAACGTGTACCGGCCCGGTGGAGACGTCCAGTTGACGTGGGGCTGTGCATCGAACCCGCGTCTGGCCTCGTTCGCGGCACCGTCCAAACAGACGCGTGCGGGTCGCACGTTGGGGCCTAACGCGCCTTGCAAGCGGTGTGGGGTTTGGCTTGCTTTACCGTATCCGCTGCGCGTGGCCACGAGGGGCTGCAGCCACGGTGCCTGGTACGATACCTGCCCGGTGGAAACACATCCACCCGGGGTTCGTTCTACCGCCCGAGTGCGGTGACGGCGACCATCATCTTGGTCAGGAGGGGCCCAGAGACATTGTGCGGGACCGAGACCAAAAGGGTGTCGTGAGTACTCACCGGGACACACGTATATAAGATGGCCATCTTACTCATAGGAAAGTGCTTGTGAATTGGGAATTGTTGATGGTTGTATATGGTTGATTGCTCGGGGAAAATCTCCGTGGTTGTGTCATTGCAATTGTATGGTCATTCCCATTGAAATATATCCTTGAACGTCAGTTGTCTCTTGGGTGAAATTCATATGGATTGCATGGCGAAAGCGCATATTTAATACAGCTTTCTGGCGAAGTTCCTCTCACGGTCCGGGGGTCACCGAGACCAGGTATTCACCGAGGGGACCACGTAACAGAATTGGGGGCTCGTCCAAATTACGATTTGCGGTTTCGCAATTGGGTCTACGTCCGGGATTTAAAATTGTATAAAATAATAAAATAATATTTTTTATTAATTAAAATTTATTAATTAATTATTAATTGGTAATTTTTTTTTTGAGAAATTGGGGTAAAGTCTTGGGTGAAGGTTAACAGGTGTTAACGATAGGCACCATGGCGTTTGTGGCACAGAACTTTGGGGTAACACCGAGTGAGGCACAGTTCCGAGCGTTGCTAAAGTCGGACCTCTTGAAATTGGCCAAACATTTTAACTTGGAGGTCCGAACTAATTTGAGGAAGGCAGAGTTGCAGGCCACGGTGATACAATCTATGGTGGGATTAGGAACATGGGACGAGTTAGCCTGGGAGTGGCTACCCGAAGAACCAGAAGACGTTGAGCTCCGGAAACTGGAGTTGCAATTACGGAGCCAGGAACGGATCAAAGAAGAAGAAAGGAAAGCAGAAGAGAGGAGAGAAGAGAAACAAGCAGAGGAAAGGAGAGTGGAAAGAGAACTCCAGGAAAGGTTAAAAGAAGAAGAAAGGAAAGCAGAAAAGGAAAGAGCAGAAGAAGAAAGGAAAGCAGAAAAGGAAAGAGCAGAGGAAAGGAGAGTGGAACGAGAACTCCAGGAAAGGATGAAAACAGAGGAAAGGAAAGCAGAAGCAGAGGAGAGGAGAGCTGCAAGGGAACTCGAAGCAGAGGAGAGAAAAGCGGAAAGGGAATTAAAGGAACGTGACATGGAGCTTCAGCAAGAAATCAAATTCAAGGAGCTGGAGTTAATGAGAGAACGGGGAGAGGCACCACCCTTGCTGACGGGGTCGACACCTAACCAGAAAACCTGGGATGTGGGCAGACATGTGAGGCTGGTTCCACCGTTCAGTGAAAAAGAAGTCGCGAAATTTTTTCCACACTTTGAGAAAGTGGCTCGACAATTAAACTGGCCGGAGGAGGCCTGGACCATACTCGTGCAAAGTGTGCTGGTGGGGAAAGCTCAGGAAATTTATTCGGCGCTACCAATGGACCAATGTGCAGATTATGAGGTACTGAAGACGCACATCCTCAAAGCGTATGAGTTGGTTCCGGAAGCTTACAGGCAAAAATTCAGGAATGCCAGGAAGAGGGAGAGTGAGACCCATGTGGAGTTTGCCAGAGTGAAAGAAAACATGTTTGATCGGTGGTGTGAGTCAAAAGGAGTCGGGAAAGACTTCGAGACATTGCGGGATTTGATCCTGGTGGAGGAATTCCAGCAGTGTGTCCACGAGGACATCAAAGTGTACCTGCAGGAAAAGAAGGTACCAAAGTTGTGGGACGCAGCCACCATGGCAGATGATTATGCCTTAACCCACCGAATAGGGGTCCACAAACCTAACTCCTCGCCTAGACTTCAGCAGGGGAGTTATGGAACACCCGGTGCGGAGAACGACCTTACATGGCGGCGGCCTCGAGATGATTATGGGGACAACTATGATACCCCAACGGTTAGAAATCCGAGGGCTACGGGCCCAAGACAAACTTGTTTTTCGGGGGGCTCAAGGCCGACCCCGAGGTTCTCCCCCGGGCCTACTTGTGCTTTTTGCCATAAAACTGGACACTTGATGTCCCAATGTTACCTCCGAAAAAGGGAGAACCCGGAACGGAATCAGTCTAGTGCGACTCCGAATGCACTGGCAAGTGTGAGAAATCATTCTTGGAGAGCAGAGCTGGGGGAAGATTCCCCTGTCAAAGGTACGGCGTCCCGGGAGAACCTTGTTCAGGAGGGCTACAAACATTTCATTTCAGAGGGGTTCGTGTCGCTGGATGGCGACCCGAGTAACCAGAAGCCAGTTAGGGTATTGAGGGACACAGGAGCACACCAATCGTTGATGCTGGAGGGCATTTTGCCATTGTCGGAGAAGACGGCAACTGGGGTTAGTGTGCTTTTACAGGGGGTCGGGGGCTATGTTAAAGCTCCGCTTCATGTCATCCAGTTGAGTTCTGAGTTGGTATCCGGGCCGGTCACCGTAGGCTTACAAGCCACCCTTCCTGTGGAGGGAATCTCTTTTATTATCGGGAATGATTTGGCCGGGGGGCGAGTTTCGGGTAATCCAATAATGGTGGACAAGCCCAGTAAGGAAAATAACACCACTCGGTTAGAGATGGAGATTCCGGGTATCTTTCCATCCTGTGCAGTGACTCGGGCTATGGGTAGAAAGCACGCAGAAGAGAAGGAGGAAGAAAGAGAGGGGGAGTTGGAACCCTTAGAGGTACGGGAAGACAACTCGAAAAAGGGAAATAACCAGGGGAGGGATTCCCAGGAATTTCGAGAAATGGTAGCGTCTGGAACGCAAGGGGACGTGGAGTGTCCGTCGGAGACCGCGGAGAACGAAGTGGAGCAAACCGCGCTGGTCCGAAGGAGACTAGTGGAAGAACAACACGAAGACTCGGAGATCCAGAGGTTAATTGAGAAAGCCGTTATGGAAGAAGAGGCTACGAAGATACCTGTGGGGTATTTCATGAAGGGGGAAACCCTAATGAGGAAATGGAGGCCCCCGGAGGTACCCGCAGACGATGAGTGGAAAGTTCACTATCAGGTTGTGGTGCCACCGCTGTACCGGAAGGAGATCTTGAGTTTGGCACATGAGACCCCTTGGGCCGGGCACCTGGGAGTGAACAAGACCTGTGACAGGATATTGGTACATTTTTTCTGGCCGGGACTGCGACGGGATGTGGCGGAGTTCTGCAAGTCCTGCCATTCTTGTCAGCTGGTGGGAAAGCCGAATCAAAAAATCCCCCCCGCCCCGTTAAAGCCAATTCCAGCTTTTGAAGAGCCATTCAGCCGAGTCATTGTGGACTGTGTGGGCCCTTTACCCAAAACCAAAGCTGGACATCAATACTTACTGACCATCATGTGTGCGTCCACCAGGTTCCCCGAGGCAGTGCCTCTGAGGAAAATAACGGCGGCAGTTATTGCAAAGGCCTTGATTAAATTTTTCACTTGGGTTGGCCTACCTAGGATCATTCAATCGGATCAGGGGACCAATTTCATGTCCACACTGTTCCAGCAAGTGGTACACCTGTTGGGGGTGGAACAAGTAAGATCCAGCGCCTACCATCCCGAGAGCCAAGGGGCCCTGGAAAGGTTTCACCAGACTTTAAAGAATATGATCCGAACGTATTGTTTTGAATGTGCCAAGGATTGGGATGAAGGGATACCCCTATTGTTGTTTGCGGCGAGGGAGTCCGTGCAGGATTCCTTGGGATTCAGCCCGTTTGAACTGGTGTTTGGACACGCAGTGCGGGGACCGTTGAAATTGGTGAAAGAACAGTGGTTACTACAGGAGTCCCGGACACCGATGAGGGAGTATGTGGCCACAGTAAAAAACCGATTGGCAAAGGCGTGTGAGGTGGCACGACGGAACTTGAGAAGGGCCCAGGGGAAAATGAAGGAGAGACATGACAAGACCTCGCAGATAAGGAATTTCAGTCCTCAGGACCGGGTGTTAGTATTGCTGCCCGTTCCAGGTCAGCCCCTCCAGGCTAGATATTTCGGTCCTTATGCAGTGGAGGAGAGGGTGAATGAGACAGACTACGTGGTGACCACTCCCGACCGACGAAAAAAGCGACAGTTGTGTCATGTCAACCGACTGAAGAAATATCATGAGAGGGAACCGGTGGAAGACGTAGTTCCTGTCTCACCGGTCGTACCGGTGACAATGGACGGAAACGCCGGTGTGAAGTTTGATAACTTGGATGACCAGGCCTGCCCCAAATTGACGAACACCGAAGTGTTGAATCATTTGGATGAGAAGTTAGGTCATTTAACAAGGGAACAGCAAGGACAACTGTCCAGCCTAATGTTCGAATTTAAACATTTGTTCACAGATGTACCTGGTCGTACGGACTTAGTATATCATGATATCGAGGTGGGGGAGGCCACTCCAGTGAAACAACACCCCTATCGGATGAACCCGGTGAAGATGGAGTACCTTCGGAAGGAGATGCAATATATGTTGGACAATGACATCATCGAACCAAGCAACAGTGAATGGAGCTCCCCATGTGTGTTGGTTCCGAAACCCGATGGCAGCTTCCGGTGTTGTACGGATTTAAAACGGGTGAATGCAGTGACCAAGACCGACTCCTATCCGCTCCCGAGGATTGACGACTGTATTGATCGAATAGGCCCAGCTAAATTTGTTACCAAATTTGACTTGCTGAAAGGGTATTGGCAGATCCCTCTTACCGATAGAGCCAAAGAAATCTCAGCTTTGGTCACTCCGAATGGGTTATATCAGTACAAGGTCCTCCCTTTTGGGTTGAAGAACGGGCCGGCGACATTTCAACGACTGATTAATAGGCTCATTGCAGACCTGGAGGGGGTGGAGGCATATCTGGATGATGTAATCATCCACACCATGACCATGGAAGACCATATTAAGCAAATCCATGCATTTTTTCAGACGATGTCCGAGGCAGGTCTGACCATCAACTTAGCCAAGAGTGAATTTGTAAGAGCACAGGTAGTGTTCCTCGGCCATGTAGTAGGGCAGGGTCAAGTACAACCAGTGACCGCCAAGGTAGAAGCTATCGATCGCTTCCAAGTCCCAAAGGGGAAGAAAGAGCTGATGAGATTCTTAGGTATGGCGGGGTGGTACCGGCGGTTCTGTAAGAATTTTTCGGATGTGGTAGCCCCTTTAACGAGTTTGTTGAGAAAGGAGACCCCATTCGTTTGGGATGGCAAATGTCAGGCGGCCTTTGCCCATGTCAAAGCGATACTAATGAGCTCTCCGGTCCTAACCGCTCCGGACTTTCAGGCACCTTTCAAGTTGGCCGTAGATGCAAGCGATGTGGGGGCTGGAGCGGTCTTGTTACAGGAAGATGAGGATGGGGTGGACCACCCCGTGTGCTACTACTCCAAAAAGTTCAATAAACATCAGGCAAATTATGCCACCGTGGAGAAAGAGACCCTGGCTCTCCTGCGAGGGCTTCAACATTATGAGGTGTATTTAGGAATCACGTCCTTTCCCATAAAGGTCTTTACGGATCACAACCCCTTAACCTTCATTCAAAGAATGAAAAATAAAAATCAGAGGTTGATGAGATGGAGTTTGGCTTTGCAGGGGTTCAACTTGGAAATTGAACATGTACGGGGCCGGGACAATGTCGTGGCGGACGCTTTGTCCAGATTGAGTTAATCTGGGGGGGGGGGGGGGGGGGTTGAGTTATCTGGTTTGTTTCCCCAAATTGGCCGGCAAAGAAAGTTTTCGCTGGGTTCAAACTTTCTTTCTTGAAGGGGGGGAGTGTTACATATTTATATGAATGTATGTGAATTACCATTCAGGTCTTGGCTTATCCGTGTGTAGTATATTAAGTTGTTGTGGTTGGAGGGTCAGGAGCCCTTCTGAGGGAGTGGCCGGAAACGGAAGTGACCGGAAACGGAAGAAGAAAAGACACGAGGAAAAAAGGACGAGTATTATTCTTCCTCGCCCCGCTCCGACAAAAGGTGGGATCGACCTTGCGCTGCGTAAAACAGCGGCGTTCCGAAGCCTGTCTGGCGAGAGGAATTACCAGAACGTGTACCGGCCCGGTGGAGACGTCCAGTTGACGTGGGGCCGTGCATCGAACCCGCGTCTGGCCTCGTTCGCGGCACCGTCCAAACAGACGCGTGTGGGTCGCACGTTGGGGCCTAACGCGCCTTGCAAGCGGCGTGGGGTTTGGCTTGCTTTACCGTATCCGCTGCGCGTGGCCACGAGGGGCTGCAGCCACGGTGCCTGGTACGATACCTGCCCGGTGGAAACACATCCACCCGGGGTTCGTTCTACCGCCCGAGTGCGGTGACGGCGACCATCATCTTGGTCAGGAGGGGCCCAGAGACATTGTGCGGGACCGAGACCAAAAGGGTGTCGTGAGTACTCACCGGGACACACGTATATAAGATGGCCATCTTACTCATAGGAAAGTGCTTGTGAATTGGGAATTGTTGATGGTTGTATATGGTTGATTGCTCGGGGAAAATCTCCGTGGTTGTGTCATTGCAATTGTATGGTCATTCCCATTGAAATATATCCTTGAACGTCAGTTGTCTCTTGGGTGAAATTCATATGGATTGCATGGCGAAAGCGCATATTTAATACAGCTTTCTGGCGAAGTTCCTCTCACGGTCCGGGGGTCACCGAGACCAGGTATTCACCGAGGGGACCACGTAACACCTGTCTGTCTGTTTGTTTGTTTGTCTGTAAACAAGATATCTGAAAAAGCTGTGACGGATTCGGACGAAATTTGGCGGAGAGGCTGGGTGTGTGACAAGGACGAAATTATTAGATTTTGGTGAAGATCCGGATGGTATTTTCTAAAAGCGATTCTTCACCATTGGGAGATAGGGCCAAAAACGATAGATAGCAGGATATCTCAAAAAGTTATGGACGGATTTGGACGAAGCTTGGTGGAGAGGTTGGGTGCGTGACAAGACTGAACCGATTCGATTTTGGTGAACATATGAATATGGATTCGGATACGATGTTTATTTAATTTTCTAAAGTGATTCTTCATCATTGAGAGATCGGGATAAAAGCGATATATATATATATATATATAACATGATATTTAAAAGAGTTATGGACTAGTTATGACTAAACTTGGTGGATGAGTTGGTTAGGTGACAAGAACAAGCCAAATAGATTTTGGTTCAGGTTCGAATCGAGATTTGGCCTGTCAATGGGATACAAAACATAAACTGTTCAGCTTGGCGGAGGTGTGCTCTACCGAGTTCCGTTCTAGTTATGAATAATTGAATATATGGGATATTGGATTACGTAATCCAATAGGGCCAAAATCTATCATCCTTCCGAGGTGATAATTATCAATGCCATTTTCACAGGAAACGAATATTCTATCTTATTGTATAAGTGTCTAAATGTACTTGCTGGTGCCCTGTTGAAATGTCTGGTCACCCCCTGGTGAAACGTTCGGGTTTTTTTTGTTGTTGTTGTTGATTGTCACCTATGTTCCAGAGGTTGTTTTGTGTTGTGAAAAAAACAGTAATACATCGTACATCAATTATGGAATAAATATGGAGCGTCCCCTTTACCACCTCCCATTACCTCCCTCCCACTGATGTTTCCAGCCATCACCACTGTTGATTTCCTAGAGAGGAGAATGTTGTTGGAATTGCAAATTATTAAAGTCAGCATCACCTTGTCCACACTCTCCTTGGATGTCCAGGTGTTGTCCACCCTGATGAATGCAAAGTCTTCCCGGAGGAGCCTCCAAATCCCACTGATGTGGAGCAGAGCCTGAAGCGTATACGAGACAACGATCAGACCTTAACTCAAGTCAACCTCAACAACATTGCGGTATGACGACATGAATTGCATTGTTAACTACAAAGTATCTTCTACCAAAGTCTCAAAAGTCTAACGTGACAATCAAGTCCAATCATAACCCTGAATAAAAGCGTCCATCTGTTACCAAACCTCATGTTCCACTGCAAACCCCTCCAGGACATCTCCATGTCCACAATGATTGAGGTTGCAGAAGCCCTAAAGTCAAATGGTCATGTGGAGAAGTTCAGCTTGGTTGGCACATGCTGTAACGACAGTGTAGGTTTGGTAAGTCTTATTAATAAACACATTCCACTGCTCGTTCCCAAATGCATTCTCATACTAAGGTCATACCTACATAACATAAGGGCATTTTTTTGCATACAAAACTATACATGCTCGAGCCTTGTGGAAGAGCTAGAGCAGAAGGAAGGTAACCAAATGGAAAGAGGAAAACGCCAACAGCAGAATAGAGATGAGAGTGAGATCATGGGGAGGGGGAGAAAGAGGGAGCAGATTCACAATAGCCTGGAAAAAAGGAGTGCTTGGGGATGGGATCATGTGTATGGATGGGGGATGACATTAGGTCGTGGCAAACAGCTTTCTTGAAGCCCTGAAGCATCGACCATGAGTGGATGTATGGGTGTGCAGGTTTTAGCTGACATGTTGAAGGTGAATGGAGTTTTGAAGAGCCTCAACATCGAGTCCAACTGTCTAACGGCTCTTGGTGTGTTGGCAATTGTGGAAGCTCTCAAAAAGAACGACCGTCTCACTGAACTCAAGCTGGATAACCAGGTACGTCCATTGCAAAAGCCGAAAGGTTTCCACCTACACCAGTGCAAACAGGGACCCTTTTGGAATAAGAAGGCAAACGTTCTTCAGGGAGATCTGAAATGGCTGGAACATGAAGTGACCAGTTTTGGGACATGCAATGCAAAAAGTGAAAATTTAAACTGTTACAGCGGCAGCAGCTAGGAAACCGTGTCGAGATGGACATGGCCGCCATGGTGGAAGGAAACAAATCCTTGCTGCGTTTTGGTTACCAATTCTCCTCACCAGGACCTCGAAGCCGTGTAGCGAATGCTATCACAAGAAATAACGATCTTGGTAAGTCTCAGGAAAGGGATTTAGGATAACTGGAGTTTTCTATCAAATTTAGGGTTTTTGTACTGACACTTATTACAATTGTTTTTCCCAAGCCTGGTGTTGGCTTAGCGGTTAGGGTGCCGGCTTGGGATCCTAGGATCCTGGGTTCGAATCCCAATCGATCGCTGAATTAACGCCAGGGGGGTTGAGGTTGACTCAGCCTGTCATCCTTCTGAGGTCGGCAAATTGAGTACCAGCTTGCTGGGATGAATGATCACGGTGAGTACCCCGATTTAGAATAGGTACACCATATCCCTGCGCACCGTAAGAGCGTGACCAAGGGTTGGCGTCAGGAAGGGCATCCGGCCATAAAAACATTGCCTCAAACAGGGAACCATGATTGTCATGGGGCCCGCAAGGCTAACCCCTGCTCTAGCGGGGAAAATGGACTTAAAAACGATCATTCATTCATTCATTCATTTCCCAACTCATGCAAAATGATGCTCAGGCAACCAGTGATGTAATCTTTTCTATGAATATGAATATATTGGTGGTACATAAAAGGTGAAGACCTTTTCTTCTCATTGTGAGAAGTTTTATTGCAAAAGGGTGAAATTGTCCTCAAACAAGAAATGATGGATGACCTGTCTTCCCCACAGTGAGGAAGAAGCGCCTGGAGAATGTCAAGAAGGCATGATCTTGATGGTTACTGCACCGAGCCTCACTTACCCCACACAATGTAGTTGCACAGGTGAGCAATGAAGGTGAAGTCTCAAGAACCTTCATTGGTTTAAACGGGAAGACCAAGACTCGATTAGTATGAACCAGGAAGGTAACAATTTTAAGACATGGGGAAAGAAGGGGTAGATTTGTAAAATGTTCTGTCACGAATTTTTTATTTTTTCCCAAAGCATACTGGAGGATGTTTGTAAGTGTAAATCACATGTTCCAAAGCCCTACAGTATGTACTTGCAATGTATTGCGTGTGCACTCGTGCAACATCAATCCACATTCAGCCTCTCCAGAAACTTTTGGTCCCCTACCAGTTTCACCGGAGGGAACTATGGGTTTGCTCTCCATCTGTCTGTCCATCCCACGGTTTTTCAGACTTTTTTTCCCCCCCTCATACCCTTTAATATATTCAACTAAAACTTGGTAAATGGCTTTATTATGATAAGTTCCAGAAAAAGTTCGAGTTTCAGGGTGTTTCGTCAATTTTTCAGAGTTATGCCATTTTTGGACTGAGGCAAAATATCCGGGGACATGTACTGCAAAGCAATTCTCACTCGTTATTACCGATTATCCACCAAGCAGAGTTTTAGAGTCTTTGAATGAAAAATGATGATGAAACCCCTTTTCTTTAAATTAAAGAAATAAAAACACTTTGTCACTTGCTTCAGTGCCCATTATTTGTCTGAGCAGCTATGGAAACATGGTGTGCGGCAAAACGGGTAGTGCATGTGAAACACAAGAGGAAATCAAAACACGAGGACAGGTCGAGATCCATCTTAGCACATCATTGAATGAGAAGTTGACAGGATGGCCTGGAGGTAAGCTGATACTCGTCTCTAAGCTGTCTAGCCTGGGTTCGAATCCCGACCCAGCTATAAACTGTCATGTCGGTGTTTCACAGGCAGGTTGATTCATCAATGTGTGAGCCGTCCCTCGGATGGACGTCAAACTGGGCGTCCCGTCTGCCAGCATTAGTTGGTGGACGTTAAAGATCCCACAGTGTCCTTCGAGAAGAGTAGGTAAGCTATCACCGGCTCCCAATTACAGATTCCTGCCCAAACCTAGAGGGAATTGCATCAGCGGCAAAGCCACATCCTCAGTCCATGATGCTACCCCACAGATTTGTGCTGCCTAGCAAAGAAGTAGTTGAATGAGGAGTAAAATCGAAGTAAAATAAACCATATTAAGATCTTAAGCCTGGTGATGGATTAACAGTTGAGGTGGCTGCTTTAAGATATTAGAGTCTTGAGTTTGAGCTCCTGTCGTGCCGTTGGATTAACTCCAGGTTGATTGACTCAGTCTGTCATCCTTCCGAGGTCGGAAAAATGAGTACCAAGTCAATGTGAAGAATGAGCCATTTGAGTTGTAGTGGAAAATCAATCAAGTCCACAACTTTGTCCCGTAGGTAGGTTTAATGACAATCTGATCTCTGGCAACATCCTGTAGAATACAATCATGCAATATATATATCAGGATCATGGCATCATGTAGAAAGGATCAATAATATTGGTCAATGCAAGCAAGCCTAGATCATCAGCATATACGCACCATCCGAGACGACATGTCATAGATTAAATGTCGCAGGAGTGGCCCGGAGCCGCAGACGTCCGAGTTCTTATAGACGCCTCTCAGTGGTTCAAGCGAGCATCACACCTGGGTTCAACTTGGATACATTTTCATTACATTCTCCCCGCCATTAGAACTACACTGCCGCTAGGCAGGAATCAAGCATGCGACAGCATTAGTAGAGTAGCGATGTCAGTCCATGTCAGTCGGTCCATCCGTAGCGGTCAGGGCGGTGAATTGCCCTGCCAGCACGGGTCGGGAAACTACCGGGTACTACATCCCCAAGCCCGGAGTCCCCCGCATCGGAGTAGCCGCTGGAGGTAGGCGTCGGAGGGGGCACCACAGTGCCTTCAGGCAGGGGTGTATCTGGCGACGGGAGGGACGGCAGATGCTCCATAGGTGGAGCCCCGGGAGAGTGCATAGACTCGTAAATCGGTTCGTCGATGTCCCCATAAGGGTCGATGGCCCCGCAAGGGGCGAGATGGCGTACGGAGACAGTAGACTCGCGTCCATCTGCCATAATCACGCGAGCATGCTCGGGATTAGCCTGGGGTACCTGCACCTTATCCACTAGGGGATCGTACTTGCTCGGGCGAACTGCACGTTTGAGGTAGGCCGGCCCCGGCTCAGCGAGCCAACTAGGTAAAGATCGGATACTACCCGAGATCCTTGGGTGGTGAAAAAGCCGTTCGTGAGGAGTCTGGTTGGTGGCCGTACATAGTAAAGCCCTGATTGAGTTCAGCGCCGCAGGTAATGACCAAGCCCATTTATCTAGGCCCTGGCCGAGGGACCTGAGGCTTAGCGTGACGGCCCTCCATATAATCCCATTGAAGCGTTCGACCTGCCCATTCGCCTGTGGTCTATACGGGGTGGTATAGCTAGAAGCGACATTATTCTGGAGGAAGAAGCTCCTCACTTCCTGGGACAGGAACACCGCACCTCGATCGGTATGCACGTAGGCCGGAGACCCAAACATATAAAACAAGTTCTGCAGGCACCGTATAACCGTGGCGGCCATCATATCTGCGCACGTGAAAGCAAAAGGGAAGCGCGAGTACTCATCAATGATAGTGAGCAGATAACGAGAGTTACTCGACACCGGCAGCGGCCCTTTGAAATTCATCGCCAATTGCTCCCACGGTCTAGTAGCCCTGACCAGCGTCCCCATGGGAGGGTTGTAAAAACGCGATTTGAGTTCCGCACATACAGCACAGTCACGACAGACCCGGCGAACGTCCTCAACCGAGTATGGCAGATTACGACTACGCACAAAATGAGCGAAACGCACCACCCCAGGATGACACATAGTGTCGTGCAAAGCGCGCATACCCTCCAAAGATATGAGACCCGCACACGTAGCCGGCCGCGGTAAGGCGTGGCAACCAGGTTATCCCTCCCCAGGCGATATTTGATGGTGTAGCAGAAGTCGGCGAGTTCGATACGCCAGCGAATGATTTTCTCATTCTTAATGCGTTGAGCATGTAAGGTGTCATACATAAACGCAACGCACTGTTGGTCCGTGATGATTTGGAAGCATCGTCCGAGCAAGTACGGACGCCAACGCCGAATCGACTCGACGATCGCGTACGCTTCCTTTTCGACAGACGAATGCCTCCGCTCAGCGGAGGTGAGAGTCCGCGAAAAGCAAGCCACAGGGCGACCCCCTGGGAAAGAGTCGCTGCTATCGCATGATCCGAGGCATCACTTTCCAAACGAAAGATTTATTCTCGTCAATCGTCGCCACAGCAGCGCCAGCGATGTCGGACTTGAGGCCCCGAAAAGCAGCCATGGTGGCAGGGCTCATGGGGAACGCTTCGCAGGCCACAAGTGGGTGGAGTTTCACGGAGAAATTTTGCACCCACTTAGAATAATGGGCGAACAGCCCGAGAGCACGCTTCAGCGAAGCTCGATCGCAGGGCGGGGCCATATCGAGCAAGGGTCGCAGACGCTCCTTATCTGGAGCAACAGAGCCATGGGTCACGGTGTACCCCAGAAGATCTATCGTGCACACGGAGTAACGACACTTAGCCTCATTCATGGTTAGGCGATACCTCTGCACGACCTCGAGGAAGCGCTTCAGGTTTGCATCATGATGCCCTTGGTCATGCCCGCAAACCGTAAGATTGTCCAGATATACAAAGACGTCAGTCAAGTTCTCCTTAGCGATGAGGTCGTCCATAGCCCTCTGAAAACAAGCGATCCCGTTCGTTACCCCGAAAGGTAGTCGGGTGAACTGGTATAACCTTTGACCCGATTCAAACGCGGTATAGATGCGGTCGGCCCCGGAGATTGGGATTTGATGATACGCACTACGCAGATCGAGAGTGCTATAGACCGAGTACTGGGCCACCTGTCGAACCAGGGTGTCCATCCCCGGAAGGGGGTAGGCGTCCAGCTGTGTAAATCGATTAATCGTCTGCGAATAGTCGATTACCATGCGTTTGCGATGCGCTTCACTTCGTACCACCAAGACCTGGGCCCGCCACGGCGACCGGCTAGGTTCTATGATACCTTCCTTTAAGAGCTGAGCCGTTTCTTCCGCAATGAATTGTGCGTCAGCTCGTGAGTAGCACCGCGATTTTACCGCTACAGGTGTGCAGTCCGTGGTCATATTGGGGAACAGCAACAGCGGCTCAATGTCCATCCCTGCAAGAGCGCACACAGCAAGCGTATCAGTACCACCAAATTCCATTTCTAACCATCCATGTCGCTTAAGAAAATCATGTCCAAGCAAAATATCGGCACATAATGCTGGTAAGACCATGAGATGTACATCTGGAAATATTCGTCCCTTCATCACAAGCTTCAATCGACATTCCCCTTTTGTGCTGAGCCTAAGCCCTTGAGAGGCCATAAAGATCCGACGTCTTGTCCCAAGGATCGGCCATCCATGTTTTTGCACCAGTCGATGATCGACATAACTATCTGTGGACCCTGTATCGATTAAAGCCCGAGCAAAAATTCCCTCGATCATAATTGGGATAATGGCCTGAGCCAGGCCGGGTGGTCCTGCAGGTATTGAGCCATCCGAGCGAGACGTTCGCGCCTCGCGTGTAGATCCAACGCCAGCTAAAGTTCTTTGTTCGTTCGAGCAGCCTCCGGAGGGCGCTCGTGTCACGCGCGTAGTTCCAAAGCCAACTGCAGTTTTCCGTGCCGAAGCAGGAGCTTGTAGTTCGTACGAGCAGCCTTCGGAGGGCGCTCGTGTCACGCGCGGAGTCTCAAAGCCATCATGAGACGTTCGGATACCGGCCAAGGACGGTCGCTCCGCGTTCGGTCGTGTTTGCGCCATTTGTTTTGTCGGCCCGATGAATCTCACCAAGGTCGAGCGCACAGCCAGGGGCCTACGAGGAGGTGTGCCTCTCATCAAAGTCGGATGAGGCGCCCCGCTCTGTGCTCGGCCCTTTTGCTCGGCGATAAGCACATTCAATGTCGAGCGAGTTAGTTTGCCCCGCGCAGCTTTTCGGCAAACTTTTGCAAAGTGCCCCTTGGTCGAACACAAATGACATATCGCTTCCCGAGCCGGGCACGCCGACCTGGGATGTTGTCGATTCCCGCAGAAGTAACACGTAGCGTTTCGTCCGGGCTTTGGTCCTGCGGCTGCCGCCAAGCCTGGATCTGGGTCTTCCTCGGGAGAGGCCAGGGATTCCGGCAGTGATGTCGAGTCTGCTCCCGCGTCCTCGGCGGTAGCTCTCTCCGTTCGGGCTTGTCGAGACGTCCCCGCAGTGACGCGCGTGTGGTCATACGCGTCAGATTGTTCCCGAGCCTGAGTGTAGACGTGAGCTAGCTGTAAAGCTTCTGTGAACGTCAAGTCCTCAGCTTCAAGAAGTCTTTGTCTAACGGTTGAGGAGCTGAGCCCCGAGACAAAAGAATCGCGTACAAGGTCATCTTGTACTTGCTCATGTGTGCGTACCTCTGGAGCACTATCGGCAAGCAGACGTCGCAGCTCTTGTGCGAAATGATCCAGCGTCTCAGTGGGCTGTTGATTCCGCATTGCGAGCAGATGCCGGGAATAAACCACACTTCGTTTCTTAATGTAAATTCGTTTCAGCTCTGTCACAGCTGCATTGAATGTCGTACACTGTTCGATTACCCGGTAAACGCTATGATGTACTTTTGTCTGGAGTACTTGTAATTTCGTTTCATCAGTGACAGCGGTGTCCTGGGATTTGAACTGATTGTCCAAAGTCTTTAGCCAATGCGTCAGCTCCGAGCCCGAATCCGCTGGTTGCGGGTCGGCTGCAAATAGCGGCACCTGAATCATCCTGTGTCCCGCCATGTCGTCCTCGTTCGCTTCTTGTTCTCGAGTGGACAGCGAGATAGATTGTCATTAATTGTAGTGGAAAATCAATCAAGTCCACAACTTTGTCCCGTAGGTAGGTTTAATGACAATCTGATCTCTGGCAACATCCTGTAGAATACAATCATGCAATATGTATATCAGGATCATGGCATCATGTAGAAAGGATCAATAATATTGGTCAATGCAAGCAAGCCTAGATCATCAGCATATACGCACCATCCGAGACTACATGTCATAGATTAAATGTCGCAGGAGTGGCCCGGAGCCGCAGACGTCCGAGTTCTTATAGACGCCTCTCAGTGGTTCAAGCGAGCATCACACCTGGGTTCAACTTGGATACATTTTCATTACATGAGTATCCTGCGCCGGATTGGCGACCCATACAGGATTGTGCCCAATAGCCGAGGAAACTACTTTGGCAGCCCTATGTATCTGAATATGCCTAGGAATGTACAGGGGCCATTTTTTCAATGGCAGAACATTCTTCTTCTTCGCTTCAAAAAACAAAGCATTTCACTCCAAAAAACAAAATCACAAACTCATTCTACCTATTGTTTACGTCCTTCATTAATTCATTCTTTATCCCTTCCATTCTCAACATCTCTCAATTGAAGTATCATTCATCCTCATTGAATTAATTTGTTTCTTACTTTTAAAACTTTTAATAACATTTTAAAATGCCTCATTTTTTTCCCTTTCTCTTTCTTTCTCTCGTCTCTCTCTCGTCTCGTCTCTCTCTCTCGTCCCTCGTCTCGTCTCTCTCTCTCGTCGCTCATCTCTCTCTCTCGTCCCTCGTCTCGTCTCTCTCTCTCGTCCCTCGTCTCGTCTCTCTCTCTCGTCCCTCGTCTCTCTCTCTCTCTTGTCCCTCGTCTCGTCTCTCTCTCTCGTCCCTCGTCTCATCTCTCTCTCTCTCTCTCGTCCCTCGTCTCTCTCTCTCGTCCCTCGTCTCGTCTCTCTCTCTCGTCCCTCGTCTCGTCTCGCTCTCTCGTCCCTCGTCTCGTCTCTCTCTCTCTCATCCCTTGTCTCGTCTCTCTCTCTCGTCCCTCGTCTCGTCTCTCTCTCGTCCCTCATCTCTCTCTCTCGTCCCTCGTCTCGTCTCTCTCTCTCGTCCTTCCTCTCTCTCTCGTCCCTCGTCTCATCTCTCTCTCTCTCGTCTCTCTCTCTCGTCCCTCGTCTCGTCTCTCTCATCCCTCGTCACTCTCTCCCGTCTCGTCTCTCTCTCTCTCTCGTCCCTCGTCTCGTCTAGTCTCTCTTGTCCCTCGTCTCGTCTCTCTCGTCCCTCGTCTCGTCTCTCCCGTCTCTCTCTCTCCCGTCTCGTCTCTCCCGTCTCTCTCTCGTCTGTCTCTCTCGTCCGTGTCTGTCTCCGTCTCTCTCTCTCTCTCGGCCCCCTGCTGGCCGTCTGTTGTTGGGCGTGGCCAGATGGCGTGTGCTCGTGTTTGTGTGTTGTAGCTCCTGGCTCGTGTTGTTTTCGTCCGCTCCCCACCTCCCTTTTTACCTTTCCCTTTCCTTTGTTTTTTTCCTTTTGTACTTTTGTCGTGTCTGTTGACCTTTTTCCTCCCTTCCTGCTTCGTTACCACCTGTCCCTCTTTTTCCCCTCTTTCGAGACAGAGAGAGGGAGAGCCAGCACGGTGAGGGTTTGTTTAAACCGTGCTTTCGTTTTTTAGTTTATTTAATATATATTTTTTTCTATTCTTTTTTTGGGGATTATACAAATCTATTTGCTTTCACTTCGTTTCTCCTTTGACGATATGGCTAATAGGAGTAGCCAAAGGCCTGCCGATCGTGTTACCGATGAGGGTTTATCGCGTAAGCACGGGCTGTGCCTTGTCCCGCCGGAGGGAGTTGAAATGGATGACATTTTGCTCGCGATTGGGGATTTGATCGACGTGAGTAACATTCGTGCCGCGTCCCGTATGAATCACAAAATTGTGGTTTTTGTTTCGCAAATAAGTCTGGCCGATATTGTTGTGCAGAATGGTTTGACCTTGGGAAACGATCTGTTTGTTCCTGTGTCGTCGATGGACACGCCGGCAGTTAAAGTCATTTTGAGCAATGTTCCACCTTTTCGAGGTAACGAGGAAATCCTGCACAAGCTAGGTGAGTTTGGCACTGTCGTCTCTCGAATCATTAGGGTTCCTCTACGTACGAGAAACGGCAGGTTGAAGCACGTACAATCGTTTAGACGTTTTTGTTTTGTTGTTTTAAAAGACGCAGCGAAGCAGTTGAACACCTCCCACACCTTTAAAGTAGGCGTACATGAATATAGGATCTTCATGGCGACCGAGACCTTGATCTGCTATGGATGTGGAGCACACGGACACACTAAGCAGTCTTGTCCAGACGCCAAGAAGACTTACGCGACAGCAGCTGGGTCGGCCCCCCCTGTGACTGATGCAGTGCCCCCCCATTCATGAGCCTGGTGGAGTACAGACATCCACACCAGAAGACCAGGGTGTGGCAAGTGGTGGCGGCGTTGCTGAGGTTAGTGCAGCAGGGGAGCACCCAGTCGATGTGGACAAGAGGCTGCAACCTCAAGATAATATGGTTTTTCGAGGAGGTATTGATGAAAGGCACCGAGGCTAAGAGGAACCTAAAACGTACCTTTTTGAGCGCCGAGGTGGAAGACAAAGGTAGCAAAGTGATACTCGTACAAACAAACAGTATCTCAGACTATCCTGATGATTCTCGGCAAGCTGGGCAGGGTGGTGACGAAACAGAGGAGAGTAGGACTTCACCCCTTGCTCTTGTTGAAGAAAATCAATGCACCAGTATTGGTTGTGATGATGGCACCATTGTCCCTTGTGACAACGAGCAGTCCCAGGGCCTGAGTGACAACGGTTGTTGCTCACATCCAGTTGAAACGACCAAGGATGATGGTCCAAGCAGACCTATAATAGGCAGCAGTGGTGGCACAGATGTGCCCCTGGTGATGCAACAAGAAGACTGCAGTGGTGATGACACAGAAGGTGTGCCAGCTCCTGACACACAACAAAGGAGTTTCAACGTTGATGTGGTTAGGGAGCTGGATGAGGAAGCTCAAAGCCTTGTGTCTGTGAATGATCATCAGGGAGAAGAACAGATGGAAGCAACAAAGGAAAACGTCATCAGTTTCCTAAACGAGACGTTTAGGCAACGCTATGTTGTGGTCAAAGACCATTTTCCCGATGTGAAAACTTTCATCAGGGCTGCAAGACCCCTACTGCAAAGAAATGACCCAATGGAAATCTCGGAGGCCCAATTTCAGCGTCTTCGGAAAGCGGTCACAAAGGCGAATAAGGAATTGCAGGCGGAGGGTGAGTTACCTTTGTAAATGGCTTTGCGAGAGATATGTATCGCATCCCTGAATATCAATGGGGGTTGTACACCCTTACGAAAAATTCAGACAATGGAGAGGGTGAAAGCCGACATCATCCTGATACAGGAGACTCATGCTACGAACACCCTGGTTGCTGAATGGGGAAAACTTTATCGAGGGCAGTGGTGGCTGAGTGGTTTTACCACACCCAAAGCTGGTGTTGCCATCGCCTTGAGTGATAGAATCCCTGCTCGGAAGATTGTCTTTAAGGAAATTTATAAGGGACATCTGATAGCGGTGGATTTCTATTGCAACACGCAAAGGATCATCATTGTAAACGTATATGCACCGAGTGAGCCCATGGAAAGAAGAGTGTTCTTTTCCACTCTGCATGACTTTGTAAAAGGACTGGATACAACCGCTTTCATCTGTATTGCTGGTGATTTCAATTGCACTATCAATCCTTCCGTAGACAGGACCGGTCATGAACCCCATCCAGCTTCTACGAGGATTTTGGAGAACATCATCAAAAATCAGCATTTGAAAGATGTTTGGAGGTTGCAACACCCAACTTCACGGTGCTATACGTGGTGCAGATGCCATGATGGGAGGATATCAATGGCAAGGCTAGACAGATTCTACGTGAATAAGCCAATGCTAAATGTGATGGCCACAACCCAGATACTGCTGCACGTGTTTATCTTTGCATTAGTTCAGTTCATTGTGAATTAGACGGAGGATATCGTGAGACAGAAAATTTGCACTGTACTGTTGTATTCTGCATCTGGAAATTCGGCTGAAGTTCACAGACAACTTGTCAAAGAATGTGGTGCCGACGCAATTGACAGAAGAACCATCGGCAGAATAAACAAGCAGTTTGATGAAACCGGCAGCATTCTTCCAAAACAGTCACCAGGTAGGCCCCGTACTGTTAGAATTGAGGAAAGCAGAGCGGTCATTCAACAACTCAACAGTAACACCATTATCAACTCGTCGTTTATCAAATTCCACCAACATAAGCCGATCATCGATTCGAAGAAGACTAAAAGACGTTAATGCGAAACCATACATACCCAGATTAATTCACCAACTATCTGAGGATGATTTTGACAGGCGTGTTGAGGCATGTGAGACATTCCTTGGGTTAATGGATATGGACAATGATTTGCAGAACAAGATCTTGTGGTCAGATGAATTACTTTATCTGGTTCTGTGAATTGTCATAACAGCATGACATGGGCAGTAGACAACCCACGATTTACTGCTGAGCACAACGTCCAGTATCAAGCTAGTGTGTCCATCTGGGCAGGCATTTCTTCTGGAGGCATTATTGGACCAATATTTTTCAAAGAAAAGGTGAATGCTGCAAATTACCTTCTAATGTTGGAGCAGCATGTATGTCCACTCAATGATGGCCAAATGTGGTTCATTCATGATGGTGCGCCTGCTCATTATGCTGCCAGTGTACACCACGCCCTTGATTTGAACTTTCCAGGCAGATGGATTGGCTGTCGTGGTCCGGTTGAATGGCTGCAGTCTTGTGATTTAACAACACCCTGTGATTTCTTCCTTTGGGGTTTCCTCAAACATAAAGGGTATGCGAGGAATCCTACAACCCCTAGAGACTTGAAACAATTAATCCGTAATGAGACTGCTGTCTTCAAAATGTGCCCAGAGTTTCTGGACCACTCTGTGTGTATGTATGTGTGTGTGTATATATATATATATATATATATATATATATATATATATATATATATATATATATATATATATATATATATATATATATGTCCTACCTCTATTGTTGTGATATGAAGTTCCAATGTAGAATTTGAGTGACAAGGATGAAAACCACACTGGTGATCAGGGATAAGACCATTAAAGGAAATAAAGCACTTCATTGATGTCAGCAGCATAAAACTATGGGGAGAGGCTGTAAACTTTTGAGAATGGAAACGGATCACCGATATTAGAGTTCGGACGGAAGCATGAAATCATGTAAGAGTAGGAATTCGATATTGGTGCAGCAGAGAAGGGTGCAAGGTCGGGTGGCGGCAACCCGAGCATGCGCAATCACCTCGTAAATACGGTATAGGCATGTGAGGTTTTATGGGTCGATTATGAAAGATATGACGATCGGATCGTGGGCAACTCAAAATAAGGAGGCGAACTAGTGTGAACTGCCGGGCCTGCCATATCCCGCCCCTTTGCGGTCCAAAGAGCCAAGCACGAGCTTGCAGTGCCGAAACGTCCGGCCCAATTACGCACGTCAAGCTGCCAAGCCACGCCCCTTTGCACGCTGCAGCGCTAACGCCCGCCCCTTGCAGGCCAATAAGGTGCCCGAAGCCCCGCCCCATGCGGCCGACAGGACAAGTCATTATGCTTGAGAAAGAATGACTTGACCAGCAGCTCGCGACCATCAACACCACGTAGGCGACACACAAACACATGACAGGGCACGCACACACATGACAGGCCACGCACACACGTGACAGGGCACACACACGCATCCCTGTGTGAACTTCCTGTGACTCGAAGCCCGTGTTAATGGCAAAACAATGGGGGAATCGTATTGGAGGTCGTCTTTCATAATGAACCAATTAAGAACGTCATGTGCATACACTAATGAATTGTGATCTACCATTGGTGATGGTAAAGGAAAACATTCGCTGTAAATGGTAAATTTCTAAATTAACATTTGTCGTTTTTTTTCAGGACATGTCAACATTTGAAACTTTAATAATTACTGATGTGCATCCTTTTGTATATTTATAAAACGTTTAGAGGTGTTACAGCAATATACTCTTAACCACAATATGTCACAGGAAAATATAAGATATGTTGCACAATAACGACATTAAAGTGTTCTATTAAAATGAAAGCTTGTATTAATTAGCATTCAGCATCCTGAAAATAATTTGGTCCATTGGACCAACGTTGGACAAACGCCATTAATGTTATGGCTGGGCCTGGGTTCTCCCTCCTCCTCTTCCATCCTCGTTTAGTTTATTGTTCCATTTCTATTGCATCCCCATTTTCCCCTTCCCAGTCTTCCTTGCTGTGTTTGAGATCGTTTTCCAACTTGTTCACCACAAGTGACCTCAATCCACCTCCCCTTGATCTCATTCCTCCCCATGACCATTGATTGGTCTCTATCTCGCTGTTGGTGTGGACCCCCCTCTGCCATCCTCACTATGTTCTCGTTCAGTTTTGTTGTGCTTCATTTTGTGTTCTCGCTCATCCAGATCCAGGAGACTCCACTTCCACTATAAATGGATGAGTTGTGTGTGTGTGTGTGTGTGTGTGTGTGTGTGTGTGTGTGTGTGTGTGTGTGTGTGTGTGTGTGTGTGTGTGTGTTTGTGTGGCATACTTTTTGTGTCTATTAATTACGTACCATTGAATTGTACATTTTAACTCTTTAGACTGCTGAGACCCATTCGACCTTTGAAGACCCTTTAAGACCCCTAAGATCCTAAAGACCCACCCCAAAGTCCTCAAAATACCCCGAAGACCCAAAACTCCCAGACGACCCAAAAGACCCAGAGGACTCAAAATACCCAGAGGACCCAAAATACTCTGAAGACCCAAAAGACTCTGAAGACCCCAAAAAAATCACCGAGCACCGAAAAGACTCCGAGGACCCAAAGGACTCCCACCCCCCGAGTCCGGCAGGCAGGTATGCTACAAGGCGGTGAAGACGAATGAAAAATTTGGTCCAATGGACCAATGGGCCCAAAGGAAAGTTCCGATCTGTGCGTTTTCCAAGATGAATGTGAACATTCTCCCCCAGCATTTGTGATTTTTTGTGATTTGACTTTTTGTGTGATTAATGTTAGCTCTTTCACGAGCCTCGATCTTGTGTACAAAAAAAAAACAAAAAAAAAAAAACGTGAACGAATGTTGAATAGCATTGATGAGCATGGTGTTGGCTTAACGGTTAAGGTGATTGGCTTAAGATCTTAGGGTCTTCAATTCGAGTCTCTGTTCGTCCGAGTCTGAATTAACACCAGGTGGATTGACTCAGCCTGTCATCCATCCTTCCAAGGTCGGCAAAATGACTACCAGCTTACTGATAACATGGGGCACTGCATCAGTGGCACAGCGGCACTTCCAGGAAAATGATGCCACCATCAGCCACAGGCTGCATACGAACCAAAAACAATATAAAAAATAATAAAGGATAAACGTTAAATCCCTCTGCCTGACTTCGGTCGGTAGGCGACTGGTTTAGACCTACAATAAATCCTGCATCATCATGATCGAGTTTAAGACCAATCTGGCCCACCTAATGAGGGTCCCCCGACCCCTCCCGCCGCTGATCTTTTCCTGGTTAATTATAGAATCCAGTGGTTTCCCACAAGGACCCTTTCCAAGGAGCAACTGTTATCGTGTGAGTGCAGAGTGGTGATTTGAGTTGCACGGTTGGAGTGTAGTGGAGCGGTTTATACCGGTATATGGCGGATAAGGCTGAATGCAAACATCCCTCCATGATTAAACGTTAACCCAACAAGGACACCCACACAAGGAAATTCGACACAGCAGCACTAGGCCATTTGGCACCCCGTCTGACAATTCCCTGGAAGTTACTAGTTGCGATGGATGAAGGGCAATTTATTTTCAGAACGTCAATAACCCTATTCCAAACAGGTGCCTTTGGACCTCCACTCCAGAAGGAGTTTCGTGTTTTGATCTTCTGGAAAGAATAAACCGTCCATTTATATCTTCAAAACGGCAAAAACACAACAAACAAACAACAACAAAAACTAGGAAGAGCAATCAGAGATTGCAGACCCTCACCAGGACGTGTTTTCAGTGGTTTTTAAGACATTTGTGTTAAAACAAATATGGTGGCCGAACCACGTGACCGATGACGTCTTCTTTATTATTTTTCTCCAACAATTTACCTCTAGATGATGCTCAAAAGATTTTATCTTGATCGGAAGAAATTTTTTACTTCTCCAATTATGATGTCATAATGGAGGCACCTATGACATCATCATTAACATATGTTACTCCACATGGAGAGTTCTTTACAATGAGTCATGTCTCATTTTAAAGCCCCAGTCACACCGGGCCTGCGACCAGGTTACGACCTAGCTGTGACCGAAAATTTTGTGAATCGCGGGCAAATCGTAGAAAGAGCGCGCGACTGGTCGCAGAGGTCGTGGGTGATCGCCAGAGCAAAATAAGTCGCAGCAAGGTCGATGGTCATGTTCAAAACTTCTGACCTGCGATTCTAAATCGTAAGAGGTCGCAGACAGGTCTTACATGGACGCACCACCAGTCATGCATGATCGCGGGTCAAGTAGTTGCAAGATTGGTCGTGCTGCTGGTCCTGCCACCTGACGATTGGTGGTGCCACCTGTCGTTCAACCTCACGATCGGTAGTGCGACCAGTCACGACCTGTCCCGACTGGTTGCACGACCTTACGATTGGTGGTACCACTCCAATCGTTGGTGATCGCACAACCACGTGTACCACCAATCGTACGATGACCTACCAGAGCAATCGCAGTTTGCGATCGCAAATGAAGAGCATAGCAAACATTGACGATTGGTCGTACCTCGGCCAGATTGGCATCAATCGCACGATCCAGAAATCGCACGATCCAGTGTGACTGAGGCCTTACCTCCGCCACCAAAGTTGGATGGAGGTTCTGTTTTCACCCCTGTCTGTCTGTTTGTCCGTTTGTCTGTCCGTTTGTCTGTCTGTCCGTTTGTGAACAAAATATCTCAAAAGGTTGAGGATGGATTCGGACGAAATTTGGCAGAGATGTAGCGTATGTGACAAGGACAAAATGATTAGATTTTGGTGAAGATCTGGATTCGGATCCGGCTACTAGAATTTTTAAAGTGATTCTTCACCATTGGGAGATCGGGCCAAAAACGATACATAGCAGGATATTTCAAAAAGTTGCGGACGGATTTGGACGAAACTTGGTGGACCGGTTGGGTGTCTGACAAGTACAAATAGATTCGATTTTGGTGAAGATCTGAATATGGATTCGGATAAGAGAATTATTTAAATTTTTAAGTGATTCTTCACCATTGAGAGATAGGGCTAAAACCAACATAAGCAGGATATCTCAAAACGTTATGGACGGATTTGGACGAAACTTGTTGGACAGGTTGTGTGTGTGACAAAGAAGAATCGATTCAATTTTGGTGAAGATCCGGTTCCAGCTAGTAGAATTTTAAAGTGATTCTTCACCATTGACTGATATGGCCAACCAGGCAGAGGCGTGCTTTCTACCATTTTGTGCCATTTTGGTTTTCCATGGAGCAGTTTCGGAGATATACAGTCACGTGAAAAAGTAGGTACACCCCATGTAAAGTTTCGACTTTTTCAACATATTTCAACATACAGCTATTTGATCTTCATTTCAACAATATTGATAGATAAAGGTGATATAATATAACAAATATCATGAAACATTTACATTTTGTAGTCCATTGTATAATTTAAATAAACATAAATGCAAATTTCGCATGTGGAAAAAGTAAGTACACCCCTACATTTATCACTACTTCAAATACCGAAAATTAGAATCAGGTGCACCAGCTCAGGTGCAAATGATTAGGACATCGTTAGAGAGGATCTTGGAGGAACCTGTCTTATTTAAACCTTAGACATTAAGTTTGATTTGCTCTTTGTTGTTGAAGTGTGTGGCGTCACCATGCCTAGATCAAAAGAGCTCTCTGAGGCCTTCAGAAAGAAGTTTATAGATGCCTGCGAGTCTGGGAAGGGATTTAAAAAGATCTCCAAACAATTTGAAATCAATCATTCGACTGTCCGGAAGATCATCTACAAGTGGAGAAGATTCCAAACAACTGCCAACATGTTCAGGCCAGGCCGCCCCAGCAAGTTCAGCCCGAGAGCAGACCGCAAGATGCTGAAAGAAGTCTCGAAGAACCCCAGAATGTCATCACGGGACCGACAGGTAGCTCTTGCCACTGTTGATGTCAAAGTGCACGAGTCTACCATTAGAAAGGGCTACACAAATTTGATCTGCATGGGAGGTGTGCCAGGAGGAAACCTTTGCTGTCCAGAAAGAACATCAGGGCAAGACTAAAGTTTGCCAATTAACACCTAGGCAAAGACCAGCACTTCTGGAACAATGTGCTCTGGTCAGATGAGTCAAAGGTAGAGCTATTTGGCCACAGTACCAGAAGACATGTTTGGCGAAAACCAAAGACAGCATTTGACAAGAACCTGATACCAACTGTAAAGCATGGTGGTGGAAATATTATGGTTTGGGGCAGCTTTGCTGAATCAGGGCCTGGGCAGCTCACCATCATAGAATCCACTATGAATTCTTCATTGTACCAGAGGGTGCTTGAGGAAATGTGAGGCCGCTTGAGGAAATGTGAGGCCATCTGTCAGAAGTTGAAGCTCAACCGAAGGTGGACCTTGCAACATGACAATGACCGTAAACACTAAACATACCAGTAAATCCACCAAGGAATGGCTGAAAAGGAAGAAATGGAGGGTTCTGGAATGGCCAAGTCAAAGCCCGTATCTAAATCCCATCGAGATGTTGTGGGGGGATTTGAAACGAGCTGTGCATGCAAGAAACCCCTCAAACATCGCACAGCTGAAAGAATTCTGCATGGAGGAGTGGGCAAAAATTTCTCCCAGTCGATGTCAGAGACTGTTAGACAGTTATAATAAACGCCTACTTGAGATTGTTTCTGCCAAAGGGGGCAATACCACCTATTAGAGCCAAGGGTGTACTTACTTTTTCCACATGCGAAATTTGCATTTATGTTTATTTAAATTATACAATGGACTACAAAATGTAAATGTTTCATGATATTTGTTATATTATATCACCTTTATCTATCAATATTGTTGAAATGAAGATCAAATAGCTGTATGTTGAAATATGTTGAAAAAGTCAAAACTTTACTTGGGGTGTACTTACTTTTTCACGTGACTGTAGAGGTGCACCGTTTCTCAGTTTTTACAAGATGGCGCCTGCATCATGTGACCCATGACGTCATAATTATCATTCAAAAAATTATAGAGGAGGAGGTACCGCTACGGTGAAAATCTTGTGTCCATTGGACCAACAGTTGCAGAGAAAACAAATTCATACTGACCGGATCAGGCATTGTACTTGTCGAATTTTGACGTCATAATCAAGGCACCGATGACATCATCATTAATATGTCTTATTCTCCATGGGGAGTACTTGACAATTAGCCATGCTTCACTTTTCTCCATTGAGCGGTTTGGGAGATTATAGAGGTGCAACGTTTTTCCAAGATGGCGTCCGTACCACGTGGCCTATGATGTCATGATTATGAGTAGGCCACACGTATGCACGCAACGATCTCTTAACGTCGCTTTTCGCTTCGTGAGCGCAGCGTAATGAGTTAGATGGACTTATTCAAACAGAGTAGGGTTTGCATCATTTGTGGCAGCACCGCAGTGCCGCTGATGCAACGCCCCCTGCTGGTTGGGGCAGGAATGTGGAATTTGTTCAAGGTGGTGGCGATTGTTCACCTACTCTTCGCAAAGGACAACGTGGGATCTTTAACGTCCATCAAGTGATGCTGGCAGGCGGGATGCCCAGTCCATCCGAGCAATGGCACACTGCGAGACATTGGAGTGATGGTTTATACCTTGGCTGACCTTCAAACCCAGGCTGGATGGCTCAGAGGTAAGATGTGAGGATTGTTATAAATACCTTGTTTCTTTGGTTCTGGGACGACAAGACAAACTAGAACAGAACTCGGTGGAGTGTATACCTCCGCCAGCCTGAACAGTTTGTTTTGTATCCCACTGACAGGTCGGATCTCCACCAGGACCTGAAACTAAAATCTAATCGGCTTGTTCTTGTCACCTCCCCAAATCATCCACCGACTTTTGTCATAACTCATCCCTAACCCCATCCCTGGTGAAGAATCACTATAAAATTAAAATTTTCTCGTATTCTGATTCAGATCTTAACCAAAATTGAATAAATTCTTCCTTGTCACGCACCCAACCAATCCACAAAATTTCATCCCGAATCTGTCCACAACTTTTTGATATATTCTGCTCACAGACAAACATGGGTGAAAACATAACCTCCGTCCATTTTCGATGGCAAAAGTAGTTGCACATTTTGCGGAAGAAACAGCAGGTTAACGGTGCCCGGTGAGTAGAACTGAGTCACTGAAAACGCACAGATAGGCCTTTCGCGCATGCACATTCTTTATGCATTCTTACTTTTACCTTCTTTATGCAGCACTTTCGGATTATATCGAGGTGCAAATGTTTTTGGTTTTTCCAAGATGGCGGCCGAACCACGTGACCGATGACGTCATTATTCTTTTCTCCACCAATTTATGCCTACGCTCAATAAATTTCATCTTGATCGGATGAAGTTTTGTACTTGTCGAATTATGACATCATAATGGAGGCACCTATGACAATGACGGAGTATGACATCATCATTAACATATTTTATTCCCCATGGAGAATTCTTTACAATGAGCCATTTCTCAATTTTATTATATTCAAAGCTTTCAGAGATATCGAGGTGCAAAGTTTTTCGGTTTTTCCAAGATGGCGGCCGAAACACGTGACCTATGACGTCATAATTATCATTAAAAATGTTTCAAGGTGGAGTTGAAGCTATGGTGAAAATTTCCTGTTAATCGGACCAACGGTTGCAGAGAAAATCATATTTATTCTGTGCAGACAAACAAACAAACAAACGGACTCAAATGCAATACCCTCTCCTCAGGCGAGGATAATAAAGGGAGCGGGAGACAATAGGAGGGAAGCACATTTAGAGGCCAATTTTCCCCGCAGACCAGGGGTTGGCCTTTTTCGGGCACCGTGGTCCCCTTTTTGAAGCAATGTTTTATGGCCGGATGCCCTTCCTGCCGCCAACCCTGTTAGTCACCTCTTGCGAAATACAGGGAATTACCAGTGAGCTCGAACTCAATTTGCCGACCTCGGAAGGATGGCAGGCTGAGTCAACCCCCCTGGTGTTAATTCAGTGATCGACCGGGATTCAAACTCAGGATCCTCGGATCCCAAGCCGCAACCTAACCCAGGATCTTCGGATCCCAAGCCGCACCCTAACCCAGGATCCTCGAATCCCAAGCATGCACCCTAACCCAGGATCCTCGGATCCCAAGCCGCAACCTAACCCAGGGTCCTCGAATCCCAAGCATGCACCCTAACCCAGGATCCTCGAATCCCAAGCATGCACCCTAACCCAGGATGCTAGGATCCCAAGCCGCAACCTAACCCAGGGTCCTCGGATCCCAAGCATGCACCCTAACCCAGGATGCTAGGATCCCAAGCCGCAACCTAACCCAGGATCCTCGGATCCCAAGCCTCAACCTAACCCAGGATCCTAGGAGCCCAAGCATGCATCCTAACCCAGGATCCTCGGATCCCAAGCCGCAACATAACCCAGGATCCTAGGATCCCAAGCATGCACCCTAACCCAGGATCCTCGAATCCCAAGCATGCACCCTAACCCAGGATCCTAGGATCCCAAGCCGCAACCTAACCCAGGATCCTCGGATCCCAAGCCGCAACCTAACCCAGGATCCTAGGATCCCAAGCCGCAACCTAACCCAGGATCCTCGGATCCCAAGCCGCAACCTAACCCAGGGTCCTCGAATCCCAAGCATGCACCCTAACCCAGGATCCTCGAATCCCAAGCATGCACCCTAACCCAGGATGCTAGGATCCCAAGCCGCAACCTAACCCAGGGTCCTCGGATCCCAAGCATGCACCCTAACCCAGGATGCTAGGATCCCAAGCCGCAACCTAACCCAGGATCCTCGGATCCCAAGCCTCAACCTAACCCAGGATCCTAGGAGCCCAAGCATGCATCCTAACCCAGGATCCTCGGATCCCAAGCCGCAACATAACCCAGGATCCTAGGATCCCAAGCATGCACCCTAACCCAGGATCCTCGAATCCCAAGCATGCACCCTAACCCAGGATCCTCGGATCCCAAGCCGCAACCTAACCCAGGATCTTCGGATCCCAAGCCGCAACCTAACCCAGGATCCTAGGATCCCAAGCCGCAACCTAACCCAGGATCCTCGGATCCCAAGCCGCAACCTAACCCAGGATCTTCGGATCCCAAGCCGCACCCTAACCCAGGATCCTCGAATCCCAAGCATGTACCCTAACCCAGGATCCTCGGATCCCAAGCCGCAACCTAACCCAGGGTCCTCGGATCCCAAGCATGCACCCTAACCCAGGATGCTAGGATCCCAAGCCGCAACCTAACCCAGGGTCCTCGGATCCCAAGCATGCACCCTAACCCAGGATGCTAGGATCCCAAGCCGCAACCTAACCCAGGATCCTCGGATCCCAAGCCTCAACCTAACCCAGGATCCTAGGAGCCCAAGCATGCATCCTAACCCAGGATCCTCGGATCCCAAGCAACAACATAACCCAGGATCCTAGGATCCCAAGCATGCACCCTAACCCAGGATCCTCGAATCCCAAGCATGCACCCTAACCCAGGATCCTAGGATCCCAAGCCGCAACCTAACCCAGGATCCTCGGATCCCAAGCCGCAACCTAACCCAGGATCCTAGGATCCCAAGCCGCAACCTAACCCAGGATCCTCGGATCCCAAGCCGCAACCTAACCCAGGATCCTCGGACCCAAAGCCGCAACCTAACCCAGGATCCTCGGATCCCAAGCCGCAACCTAACCCAGGATCCTAGGATCCCAAGCATGCACCCTAACCCAGGATCCTAGGATCCCAAGCCGCAACCTAACCCAGGATCCTCGGATCCCAAGCCGCAACCTAACCCAGG
Organism: Myxine glutinosa; assembly: GCF_964187855.1. Classification (NCBI taxonomy): domain Eukaryota; kingdom Metazoa; phylum Chordata; class Myxini; order Myxiniformes; family Myxinidae; genus Myxine; species Myxine glutinosa. The sequence goes on along the minus strand of NC_136262.1, from coordinate 97,454,931 downwards.
ATCCTAGGATCCCAAGCCGCAACCTAACCCAGGATCCTCGGATCCCAAGCCGCAACATAACCCAGGATCCTAGGATCCCAAGCATGCACCCTAACCCAGGATCCTCGAATCCCAAGCATGCACCCTAACCCAGGATCCTCGAATCCCAAGCATGCACCCTAACCCAGGATCCTAGGATCCCAAGCCGCAACCTAACCCAGGATCCTCGGATCCCAAGCCGCATCCTAACCCAGGATCCTAGGATCCCAAGCCACAACCTAACCCAGGATCCTAGGATCCCAAGCCGCAACCTAACCCAGGATCCTAGGATCTCAAGCCGCAACCTAACCCAGGGTCCTCGGATCCAAAGCCGCAACCTAACCCAGGATCCTAGGATCCCAAGCATGCACCCTAACCCAGAATCCTAGGATCCCAAGCCGCAACCTAACCCAGGATCCTAGGATCCCAAGCCGCAACCTAACCCAGGATCCTCGAATCCCAAGCATGCACCCTAACCCAGGATCCTAGGATCCCAAGCCGCAACCTAAGCCAGGATCCTCGGATCCCAAGCCGCAACCTAACCCAGGATCCTAGGATCCCAAGCCGCAACCTAACCCAGGATCCTCGAATCCCAAGCATGCACCCTAACCCAGGATCCTAGGATCCCAAGCCGCAACCTAAGCCAGGATCCTCGGATCCCAAGCCGCAACCTAACCCAGGATCCTAGGATCCCAAGCATGCACCCTAACCCAGGATCCTCGGATCCCAAGCCGCAACCTAACCCAGGATCCTCGGATCCCAAGCCGCAACCTAACTCAGGATCCTCGGATCCCAAGCCGCAACCTAACCACGAAGCCAACACCAGGCTAGGGAGACAATAGGAGGAGAGAGAGGAAAACATACAAGCACAACAACAGTAGAGAACAGGGACGTCGGTAGATCTGCGGAAGGGAGAGGGCTGGGGGTGGAGGAGGGGAGAAGGGGAGGAGGGGAGGAGGGGAGGAGGTGGGGAGGGGAGGGGGAGGGAAGGGGTACATGGTATAAAGCAAATGAACACTACTAGGAATTTCAGGAAAGAAGTTGGAGATTGAAAGAGGTGGATATGGGGTGTATTAATGGGGGTAGAAAAGATCAATGTTTTGGATGGGGGAAATTAAGAGATGGTGGTGAACAGCTGTTTTAAAGACCTGGAGGGAGGAGTGGGATTGAAGAGAGTGAGGGAGTTTGTTCCAAAGGTTGGAGAAAAGAGGAATGAAAGAGTGAAGGTGAGCAGAGAGCCGAGATTTTGGCAGTTTCACCAGAAGAGGGTTGCAGGCAGATCTTGTGCGTCCTGCAGGAAAATTTGTGCGACAGAGCACAGACAGAGCTGGGGAAGCAATGCCGAGGAGGAGCAGGGACAGAACTTCTTGGAGAGGATTGCTGAGAAAGTAGATGGGAGGGTTGTCCAGTTGGTCTTTTAGGAGAGACATAGTAAGAGCTTGAGAGAACAAAGCTTGTAGCGAAGTTTCATCAAAATCGTGGGTGTACTTTCGGAGAAGAGAGCAAATACCTATTTGGGACTCATACAGTGAGGAGCTCTCAAATGAAGACCTTCTACTGCTGGAAAAGGAACGCCAGGTGGATCTTAAACATCATAATTTAAATAAAATACACCACAGTAATAGTAACAGCGGCAATACCCCTGGTGCTCACCTGGTAGAATAAACAGTATACGGCACTGACTAAAGGTGTTTAACAATTTAAAACCAATTTCAATGGTTGCTCGAAGACAGGGCAGCATGTGCAATCATAATAACACAATCACAAGACTTTAAACAAATTTAAAAAAAAATACCTATTTTAGGTGGGTCAAACCTGGACCCACTTTGACCCCGGGAAGACCCCCTTAGACCACTATCTTTTTAATATCGTGAACAAACTTTAGTCACAACACAACAAATATAATTTGTGCCAAATTTGGTCGCAATCCCATCAGCGGTCTCGGAGAAGACGTTTCAAGTGTTTTCGGACTGACGGACGGACGACGCGCCATCACATAAGCTCCCCGGAACTTCGATCCAGGTGAGATGCTAAAAATAGACAATAAGATGAGGATTGAGGCAACACTCCCCCTAACCTCTGCCTCTTATAATGGGAAATTAGTTTGAATTTACACGTTTTTAATTTACAAAACTTGCTCTCAGGCTGAAGGTGAGGAGCTTAGCTTAGGAGGATGACATTGGGGACTTCACGACCAGCTCGTCGTGGGCCTAAAGGTTAATGGCACACCATGATCTGTCGCTTCTCCCTACAGATTGTCGCCGCACACACATCTCCCAACATGTACCCGATGACACGGCTTATAAGACTGCGCACTTCATATCCTAAATCATCAAGCTTCGCCAGGAGCATGAATTATTATTTTTTGAGGGTAAAACACAGGGGTGCAGTTAATCCACCGGAAATACGGTACTTGAAAAATGTTTGATTTTGCAAGTACCAAACAGACAAACAAACATACAGACAGAATAATGCACAAGACCAACATATACACCGTACTTTAAAAAAAACTTCGAATTTCGCAAGTAACAAAAAGACAAACGGACACAATAACAAAATCGACCAATCGGAACACAACCAATATTGTTGAAAAATCGTCATTTTTACAAGTAATAAACTGATTAATCTATCTTCTATCTATCTGAAGGAGCTGCGCTCCAACGCGAGTCGAAAGAATTGACGCGACCAAAGACGGAATTCGTCCGAGTTGCTTTATTGAAACAAAACAGCTCAGGTATTCTGACAAAGCCCGTTTATCGGGCAGCAATATATATACACATTTATGCCGGGGCGTTTGCCCGGGAAAACCGAGACCGGGCATGCCCGGGTGTCAAGGGCGAGTCCTGGAAAGGCGAGTCTGGACATGCCCGGGCATCCTGGAAGCGGCCTGGCAAGTCGAGGCTGGGCGTGCCCGAGCGCTCTGGGTGAGCCCTGGAAAGGCGAGAGCGGGCATGCCCGGACGCTCTGGGCGAGCCCTGGAAAGGCGAGTCTGGACATGTCCGGGCGTCCTGGACGCGGCCTGGCAAGTCGAGGCTGGGCGTGCCCGGGCGCTCTGGGCGAGCCCTGGAAAGGCGAGAGCGGGCATGCCCGGGAAAGACGAGACCGGGCGTGCCCGTGAGGTTCGGGCGTGCCCGGGAACAGCGAATCCGGGCATGCCCAGGAGAGGTGCGTCTGGGCCCGTCCGGACGAGCCCGGCATGGCGATCGCGCCCTGGCCACGTCCTGGCAGGTGCAAGGCGATTGTGTACATTCAGCGGGAACCGCTACACACGCCCCTCCAGAATCGACCTGCACCGGCAGGGTCAATTTAAGGGGGGTCCGGATGACCCGGCCGAAGCGACCCCTGGAGGGTCGTGGGGGGGGGGGGGGGGTCCGATCCGGTGGTGGGTGGTCGAGCGGGGGGAACTGTAGACGGGGGGCGGCCTCGCCGCGGAGGAAGGGCCAACCGTTGTGGTCGGTCGACGTCCATGTGCGCCGGTTTGGGGCGGTCCACAGAGATCCGGTCCGACCGGCCGCCGACGTCGATGACGAAGGACTTGTCGCCCCGTCGCAGGACCCGGAAGGGCCCGTCATACGGCGGCCGGAGTGGCCCCCGGTGCGCGTCATGACGCACAAAGACGTACTCCGCTGTGCGAAGCACTGTGGGGACGTAGGACTGGGGGTCACCGTGGCGGGACGTTGGCACGGGGGCAAATCGGCGGGCGGCCTCCTGGAGGTCCGAGCACTGGTGTGCGGCGGACCAGGGACTGGTAGCGTCGGGCACGAACTCGCCCGGGACGCGGAGCGGCTGGCCGTAGACGAGCTCGGCGGCGGACGCCCGGAGGTCCTCCTTGGGTGCCGTGCGGAGGCCCAAAAGGACCCACGGCAGCGGGTCGGTCCAACCATCGGCCTGAAGGCCGGCCATGAGTGCGGCCTTCATGGAGCGGTGAAACCGCTCGCACAACCCGTTGCCTTGGGGGTGGTAGGCCGTGGCGCGGTGCAGCGTGACCCCTAACGAGCGGGCGACCGCGCCCCAAAGTTCGGACGTGAACTGTGGGCCGCGGTCGGACAAGATGTCTGCCGGTGCGCTGAAGCGCGCGACCCAGGTGGCGATGAACGCCTGCGCTACGTCGGCGGTGGTGGTGGAGGTGAGGGGCACGGCCTCTGGCCACCTGGTGGTCCTGTCCACCATGGTGAGCAGGTGGGTGAACCCCCGCGATGGGGGCAGGGGACCCACCAGGTCCACGTGGACGTGGTCGAAACGCCGTGCAGGCACGTTGAAAGGTGCTAGCGGGGCCTGGGTGTGGCGGTGGACCTTGGCCCGCTGCCAGGCCGTGCAGGCATTGGCCCAGTCGCGGACGTTCCGTCGAAGGCCGTGCCAGACGAAACGCGCCGACACCAGCTTCTGAGAAGCTTTCCGGCCCGGGTGAGAAAGGCCGTGGATGGAGGCGAAGATGCGGCGCTGCCAGGAAACGGGCACGATGGGGCGAGGCTGGCCCTGGGAGACGTCGCAGAGCAGGACGGTGCCCGCGAAGGGGATGTCGGCCAGGCGGAGGCCCGTGTCCGCCGCCCGGAGGGCCAGCACCGAGGTGTCGGTGGTCTGGTCGGCCGCCATGAGCGCGAAGTCCACGCCGAGGTGGACCGCGTTCGCGCTGGCCCGAGAAAGACAGTCGGCCACGGCGTTGTCTTTGCCGGCGACGTGCCGGATGTCCGTGGTGAATTCCGACATGGCGGAGAGGTGGCGCTGCTGGCGGGCCAACCACGGCTCCGTGACTTTGGCCATTGCGTAGACCAACGGCTTGTGGTCGACGAAAGCTGTGAACGGGCGGCCCTCCAGGAGGTGTCGGAAATGGCGAACGGCCAGGAATAGACCAACCAGCTCGCGGTCGAACATGCTGTATTTTAACACGTTCGGCCGGAGCTGCCGGCTGAAAAAAGCGAGTGGCTGCCAAACCCCGTCCACCCATTGTTCATGGACGGCGCCCACCGCGTAGTTGGAGGCGTCCGTAGTGAGGGCGATGGGCGCGTTGAGCACCGGGTGAGCCAGCAGCGTTGCGTCGGCGAGGGCCCGTTTTGCGCTCGCGAAGGCCGCGTCCATGGCCGCGGACCAAACGATGTCATGCTTGGCCGGCTTGCCCCGGAGGGCCTCGTAAAGGGGCCGCATGAGCTGAGCAGCGCGGGGCACGAATCGGTGATAAAAATTCACCATGCCGAGGAACTCTTGTAGGGCCTTGATGAAACGGGGACGCGGGAACGTGGTGATGGCCTCGACCTTGGTCGGCAGCGGCACGGCCCCGGTCTTGGTGATGCGGTGGCCCAAAAAGTCAACGGTCATCGTGCCGAAGTGGCATTTGGCCGGGTTGACAATTAAGCCGTGCTCGCTGAGGCGACCGAACAGTGTTCGGAGGTGGAGGAGGTGCTCGGCGCGGGACGTGCTGGCGACGAGGATGTCGTCCAGATAGACGAAAAGAAATGGCAGGTCGTGCAGCACGCTGTCCATTAAGCGCTGGAACGCCTGGGTCGCGTTCTTGAGGCCAAACGGCATCCTCAAAAATTCGAACAGGCCGAACGGCGTGATGACGGCCGTCTTCGGGACGTCGGCCGCCCGGACAGGTACCTGGTGGTATCCCCGTATCAGGTCAATTTTGGAAAATATGACCCATCCCGCCAAACGGGCGGAAAAGTCCTGGACATGCGGGATCGGGTACCTGTCGGGGGTGGTAGCGTCGTTGAGGCGGCGGTAGTCGCCACACGGGCGCCATCCGCCCCCCGGCTTTGGCACGATGTGCAGTGGTGAGGCCCACGCGCTATTGGAGCGCCGCACGATGCCGAGGTGCACCAACGCATCGAACTCGGCCTTTGCCACGGTGAGCTTGGCCGGGTCGAGGCGGCGGGCCCTGGCGTAGACCGGCGGGCCCGTAGTGGGTATGTGGTGCTCGATCCCATGCTGCACTGCGACGGCCGAAAACGTCGGCCGCGTGAGGGCCGGGAATTCCGCGAGCAGGCGAGCGAACTCGTTCGCCGTCGGGAGGGCGCACGCCAGTTCGGTCGGCGTGGAGCTGCTCATCGTGCACGCCAGGGAGCTGAAGGTCTCGGCGTTGACAAGGCGACGACGTTTGACGTCGACCAGCAGCCCGTGCGCGCAGAGGAAGTCGGCGCCCAGCAAAGCCATGGGGACACAGGCGGTCACAAAGGTCCACTGAAAGCGCTGGCTGCCGAAGCAGAGGGTGACGTCGCGCGGGCCGAAAGTGCGTATGGCCGAGCCATTAGCAGCGACCAAAGAGGGTCCGCAAACGGCATCCCGCCTGTCCTGCTCGGAGGCGGGTATGATGCTCAGTTGGGCGCCGGTGTCACAAAGGAAACGCCGCCCGGACGCTTTGTCCCGAATAAAAAGCAAGTTGCCCGAGTGGCCGGCGCTCATGGCTGGGAATGAACGCCGGCCCGGCCGTTTCCCGACTTGCCGAAAGTGCACGGGGGTCGGCACGTCCGAGCCTTGTGTCCGAACCTGGCATGGTAATAACACCACGCCTGGTCAGGTGGAGGCCCCGGCCGTCGTGTCGGAAGCGGTCGGCGCGGCGTGGTGGCCGCCAGTTGCACCGGCAGTTCGGCCTCCAACCGCGCAGGGCGCTCGGGCGTCGTGGGCGTCGCCTCGGACGGCGGCAGGCTCCAGGTAGCCGCGCCGATGTGTTGGCCCACCGAGGAGATCTTATCGGCTTCCCTGGCGAGGGCGCGGGGATCGGTGATCGACGTGCCAGCCAGGGCGAGGCGTACCGGGTGAGGCAGCTGGCGAAGGAACAGCTCGCGGAACAGAAAATCCGGAGAGTGCTCACCGAGCAATGAGAGCATATAGTCCATGCGCTCGGACGGGCGCGTGTCGCCGAGCTCGGGCAGGTCGAGCAGGCGCCGTGCGCGTGCCGCCGGTGAGAGGGCGAAAGCGTCGAGGAGGAGCTTCTTCAGCGCATCATACTTGTCGGCAGGCGGCGGGTGCTCGAGGAGGCTCAGGGCGCGGGCCGCGGTGGCGGAACCGAGCGCTGCCACGACGTGGTGGAAGCGGGTGTCGTCCGCGGTGATGCCTCGCAGGGCGAACTGGGAGTCCGCCTGGGCGAACCAAACAGCCGCGTGTGCCTCCCAGAAGGTAGGCAGTTTAAGAGTCACTGCCGTGTCCATGTCGGTAGGTCACCAGTGAAGGAGCTGCGCTCCAACGCGAGTCGAAAGAATTGACGCGACAAAAGACGGAATTCGTCCGAGTTGCTTTATTGAAACAAAACAGCTCAGGTATTCTGACAAAGCCCGTTTATCGGGCAGCAATATATATACACATTTATGCCTGGGCGTTTGCCCGGGAAAACCGAGACCGGGCATGCCCGGACGCTCTGGGCGAGCCCTGGAAAGGCGAGTCTGGACATGCCCGGGCGTCCTGGACGCGGCCTGGCAAGTCGAGGCTGGGCGTGCCCGGGCGCTCTGGGCGAGCCCTGGAAAGGCGAGAGCGGGCATGCCCGGGAAAGACGAGACCGGGCGTGCCCGGGAGGTTCGGGCGTGCCCGGGAACAGCGAGTCCGGGCATGCCCAGGAGAGGCGCGTCTGGGCCCGTCCAGACGAGCCCGGCATGGCGATCGCGCCCTGGCCGCGTCCTGGCAGGTGCAAGGCAATTGTGTACATTCAACGGGAACCGCTACACGGAAATACGATACTTGAAAAATGTTTGATTTTGCAAGTACCAAACAGACAAACAAACATACAGACAGAATAATGCACAAGACCAACAAATACACCGTACTTTAAAAAAAACTTCGAATTTCGCAAGTAACAAAAAGACAAACGGACACAATAACAAAATCGACCAACCAATATTGTTGAAAAATCTTCGTTTTTACAAGTAATAAACTGATTAATCTATCTTCTATTTATCTATATATATAAAAGAAAGTTTTTGTTTGTTTGTTTGTTTGCGCAAGCTAGTCTCTTGAACGGTGAAAGATAGGAAGAAACCTCAAATACAAAAAATGTCGGGACGGGCCCCGGGAAGGTTTTAGGCTAGGTGGCGAGGCCGGTTGAGGCCCACCTCGCCCGGGCCGGGCCCATTTCACAATTAAAAGCTGAGCTGAATTACAGTAGTCAATCGTCTACAGCCACGAGTAAAAGCTGAATTATAGTAGTAAATTCTTTAAAAAAGAACTAAAAATGTTGGGACGGGCCCCGGGAAGGTTATAGGCTAGGTGGTGATGCCGGTCGAGGCTGCTTCGGCCGGGCTGGGCCCATTTCACAATAAAAAGCTGAGCCGAATTATAGTAGTCAATCTTCTATGGCCACGAGTAAAAGCTGAATTATAGTAGCAAATTCATTCAAAAAGAATTAAAATCTCGGGACGGGCCCCGGGAATGTTATAGACTAGGTGGCGAGGCCGGCCGAGGCCGCTTCGGTCCAGCTGGGTCCATTTCACAATTAAAAGCTGAGCTGAATTATGATAGTCAATCTTCTACGGCCACGAGTAAAAGCTGAATGATAGTAGCAAATTCATTCAAAAAGAACTAAAAATGTCGGGATGGGCCCCGGGAAGGTTATAGGCTAGGTGGCGGGGCCGGTCAGGCCGCTTCGGCCGGGCTGGGCCCATTTCGCAATTAAAAGCTGAGCTGAATTATAGTAGTCAATCTTCTACGGCCGCGAGTAAAAGCTGAATTATAGTAGTAAATTCATTCAAAAAGAACCCGGCAACGCCGGGTGCTTTCGGCTAGTCTTACTATAATTCACCAAATGTGTCTGTCCGTTCCCAGGTACCGCAAAAACGGCTGAACCGATCACAACGAAATTTTTGGTGGGTAATCCTGGAACCCCCTGGAGTAAAATAGGCTAAATAATTTTTCCAATTTACAATTTTTCAAATTTTCCAGTTTTTCCAAACACGATGGAATAACATTTACTGATATGAACAGTGATGTGGCTTTTATTGAAATTCTACAAATACTGTTTAGATTTTGATGATTTGCATGTGATATGATTTAACGGATGTTTATATAAATCGTTTAAAATAAAAAAAGCCTTCAATTTCTCATATTTTGCCTTTTTATTTAGGCCTCCCAATTGAAGCCCCGCCCGTAGGGCGGGTACCGTTGCTAGTTTAAGTAATGTGGCTCCCAGCACTGATAATAACGAAATAAACAGATTAATTTAAATATCTAATTAAAAATTGATTTAATTTCCCAGTGGTTGATCGCAAGAAGTTCTTACTTATGAATAAAAGATCGAATGATTTAATAATAATAATAATACATTTATTTTATATAGCGCTTTTCAAGAAGCCCAAAGGCGCTTTGACAGAGTACAAAAAAACAAGTGCAAAAAGACAAAAATCAATCGGTAAATAATCAAAGCAAAAGGAAGGAGAAGGAGAAGAGATAGTCAGGGTTTTAAATGCTGTGGGTTAAATGTTGAATGCAGTGTTGAACAGGTGGGTCTTGAGTGATGTTTTGAATGTGGTGAGTGAGGGAGGAGTCTCTGATGGTGTGAGGTAGTGAGTTCCAGAGGGTGGGAGCAGCGATGGAGAAGGCCCTGTCCCCCCAGGATCTGAATTTGGTCCGGATGGGGGGGGGGGGGGGGGGGGGGTCAGGAGGTTGGTACCAGCAGAGCGGAGGTTGCGGGTGGGAGTGTGTCTGGAGAGGAGGTCAGTCAGGTAGGATGGGGCCAGGTTATGGAGGGCTTTGTAGGTCAAGAGGAGGATTTTGTACTGGATTCTCTGGGGGATGGGGAGCCAGTGAAGCTTATAAAGGACGGGGGTGATGTGGTCACGGGTCCGGGAATGGGTGAGTAGACGAGCAGCAGAGTTCTGAATGTGTTGGAGTTTATTGGTGATTATTGAGAGTGAACCATAGAGGAGGCTGTTGCAGTAGTCCAGACGGGAGGTGATGAAGGCGTGGATGAGGGTTTCTGCAGCCGTGGAGGAGAGGGATGGACGGAGACGGGCGATGTTTTTCAGGTGAAAGAAGGCTGTCTTTGTGATCTGTTTAGTGTATTTGTCGAAGGAGAGGGTTTGGTCAAAGATGATGCCAAGATTCCGGATGTGAGGGGAGGTGGATACTGGGAAACCGTCGATGTTGAGGGAAAAGTTATGGGTGGATTTGGTGAGCGTTTTTGGGCCAATGATGATTATTTCAGATTTATCACAGTTAAGTTTGAGGAAGTTGATTTGAAGCCAGGATTTTATTTCAATGATGCAGTTTGTCAGGATAGAGTGGGTGGCGGTGGAGATGGACTTGGTGGGGATGAAAAGCTGGATGTCATCGGCGAAGCAGTGGAATTGGAGACCATGACGGCGGATTAAGTGACCAAGGGGGGACAGGTACAGGATGAAGAGGAGGGGGCCAATAACTGAACCTTGGGGGACACCTTGGGGGAGGGGAGCAGTGGGGGATTTGCAGTTATTGATGGAGATGAACTGGCGTCTGTCAGAGAGGTATGATTTGATCCAAGAGAGGGCAGTGCCGGTAATGTTAAAGGGGGTTTCAAGTCGGGTGAGGAGGATGGTGTGATTGATAGTGTCAAAGGCGGTGCTGAGGCCGAGGAGGATGAGAATGTTGAGGTTGCCGGCGTCAGAGGAGAGGAGAAGGTCGTTGGTGATTTTGAGGAGAGCAGTTTCAGTAATGTGGTTGGAGCGGAATCCGGATTGGAATGTTTCATACAGGTTATTGGCAGAGAGGTGATGTTTGAGTTGAGTGGCTACAGCGCGTTCCAAAACTTTTGACAGAAAGGGTAGGTTGGAGATGGGTCTGAAGTTGTTTAGGGTGTCAGGGTTTAGTCCAGGTTTTTTCAGAATGGGGGTAACAGCAGCAATTTTGAGGGATGGTGGGACGATGCCTGTAGACAGGGAGGAGTTTATTGTTGCAGTGATAAGTGGAGAGAGAGCAGGAAGGGAGGCCTTGACAAAGCTGGAGGGGATGGGGTCAAGAGTGCAGGTGGCAGTTTTCATTCCTATGAGGAGTTCTGAGAGGTCAGTAGGGGAGACTGGGGAGAACTGAGACAGGGGTTGGCAGGATAAGGGGGGGGGGGGGCAGGTGGTTTGAAGGGGAGCGGGTGCGGTGGTGGTTAAGCTGTTGTTGATGTTGTCAATTTTGCTTTGGAAGAATGAAAGGAAGGAGATGCAGTTGTCTACTGTGAATGACTGGGTGGTGGTGTTCAGGGGGCTGAGGAGTTTGTTTATTGTAGAGAAGAGTGCTTTTGGGTTTCCGGTGCCAGAGTGGATAATTTGAGAGTAGTAGGCGGAGCGGGCGTGGGAGAGCATCTTTGTAGTGCTGTAGGTGGTCCTTGTAGGCTTGGGAGTGAATTGTGAGACCTGTTTTATTGCGGAGTCTTTCAAGTTGGTGAGCACGAGTTTTCATCAGGCGGAGTTCAGGGGTAAACCAGGGAGCAGAATGGGTGAAAGAAACTGATTTGGTTTTTATAGGCACAAGCTGGTCAAGGCAGGAGGAGAGAGTGTGGTTGTAGTAGTCAGTGAGGTCAGAAGGGGTGTGGAGGTCAACGAAGGGAGAAGTGGACATTTTTTCAGAGAGGGTGGATGAGAATGAGGTAGGTGAAAGAGCATTTAGCTTACGGAAGTTGATACTGCGATAATGCCTTGGTGCTGGGGTGGGGATGTTGATGGTCCTAGTGATGGCTAAGTGGTCAGAGAGGGTGAGGTCGGAGTCAGAGAAATGGTGCAAAATTAATCCAGTAGAGCAGACAAGGCCCAGAATGTGCCCACGGTTATGGGTAGGAAAGTTGACATGTTGAGTGAGGTTAAAGCAGGTGAGTAAATCAGTGAAGTCAGTGGTTATTGTGGAGTCAGTGGAGTCCATGTGGATATTGAAATCACCGAGGAGGAGGATTGAGGGGGAGAAGGAACAGAGCTGGGTCAGAAAGTAGGAGAAGTCAGACAGGAATGATGGGTGTGGTTTGGGAGGGCAGTAGACGACAGCCATGACTGACTGCGTGTGACCAGAGAGTTTAAAAGCCAGGTGTTCAAATGATGGAGCAGATGAGATGGAGATGAGGCTGGTCTTGATGTCCTGTCGGTGTATTACGGCAATTCCACCACCTCGGCCCTCCGAGCGTGGTTTATTGATGTATGAATATCCATTGGGTGTAGTGAGGTTGAGTGAGAAGTAGTCCAGAGGTTGTTGCCAGGTTTCAGTGAGACAGAGAAAGTCCAGTTTATTATCCAGAATGTAGTCGTTCAGGATGAGGCTTTTGTTGTTGAGGGACTGGGTATTGAACAGGGTGAGCCTCATGTTTGTTTGTACGGTGGGGATGAACTCAGGTGATTTAGCCAGGGTTTGCAGACAGGAGGTGCGATCGTGTGCATTGCTGTGACCAGGTGCGCTGGGACGATGAGTGGGAGTGCGCTGAGCCGACCAGAGTACGGGAATGAAGTGACCTGTTTGTAAGTAAACAAACTTACGACCAGAGCCTCTATGAATATATCTGGGTCGTCACAGGAGTCCGTGGTATTTGATTGCAGAGATGCATGATGGGGTGGAGTAAGTGTTGAGCAGAAGTAGCCTTGCAGCGGAGTACCTTAGAGCCATGTCAGGCAGGGGCAAAGGGGACGAGAACAAGGCCAAGGTCGAGTAGGCCTTGCCAGTGGAAGCGGCAAACAAGACAGTAAAGGCCGAAGTGGCAGACGAGGCGCAGGACAGTTCGGGAGCGGGCCTGAGGCAATGGTGGAAGAGCCGGGCAGGCAAAGCCAGGAGCAGAGCCGGGACCGAGCAGGGAGCAGATCCAACGGCCAAAAAGCCACCACGACCACCAGAAAAGCAGACTATGTACAATGACCCAGTCGGAGAAGCGGCGAACAAGTAACGCCAGCGTCCTCTCCAGACCGGATTTGGTGGATTGCACGGATTGGAAACCATTTCGTGGTTCATTCGCATAAAGCACGTCACGCACCAAAGGTACTATAATAGTATTACATAATAGTATTACATTCCTCCCAATCTGGCGGAAACTGAGCACAGCTCATCACCCATCAAACACCATCAATACCGTGAAGCATGGTGATGGCGGCAGCTTCATGCTATGGGGATGCTTTTCAGTGGCAGGGACTCGGAGATTTGTGACTTGTAAGAGAAGATACATATTGTTACGTTTATGGGGGTAGGTAAGAAAATACTGTAGGAAAGGTAGGATTGAATAGGAAATAGTATGGACCATGTGACGTGTCGGAGCATCTCCATGTACATAAGTAGGGAAAATGTAGCTTAAGGTTGTGTTTAAATGTTCATCATACGAGGGATGATACCATGTTAATTACTGGTAGGGGTTAAGGTTAATTTCCACTGTTCGTGATACCATCTGTGGCCATCCCTAACATTTATAACAACCGCCGGCCAAGCAAAACATCAGCCGGCTAGTACTCACACTCCATGGACACATACGGCAAAGACCCACCCAGGAGAGGTGGGGCAAAAATGGTTCAATGCGTGGGGAATGGGACTGGTAGGCCATGCCCCCTCTCCCCCCAAGTGACGTGGCCAGATGACATAGGCGGGCGAATAAGAAGCTTCGTAATTGGTTCTGGGGAGGGAGAGTGCGAGCGGTTCTGGAGAAAAAGCTTCGCCATTTTTGTGTCCTTGGAGGAGAGCGTTTTGTATGGAGATCGTGAGGGAGCTTTGACTGCTGGCTCTTCAGGGGGCTGGAGGCTGCGCTGTCCTTCCCCAAACGGAGGATAAAGGAACCAGGGCTGAGTACGTGCTCGCCACCAGCTCAATAGCGAACGCTTTCGGCACGCGGCGTTCAACCTCATCGCCATTTTTCTGAGCTTCCCACGCAGATGGATCCGGGCTTCGACAACTGCTGACCTTCCAAAGGATCCATTTTGGGCCAGCTAAGTGCCGGAGAGTGACTTTTCTTTTCTTACCTTACCCTGTATTTGTGTTTGTGTCTGTATGGAGGTATCTCAAGTTTTTACCTCAGCTTTATTTTTGTTACTTTCATTCTGCACCTTCATTTTCGTGAAAATAATTATTGTTACATTTTCGTTGTCGTGTTATTGGTGCAGTTTCGGAATAAACCCATGTGTTTCTGAAGTTAAACGCTTCGTGTTTCTTCCATCCCACATGCATCATAACCGCCAGATTGGGAGATTGCCTCGGGAGTTAAAGCTGGTTCGGTTCATCTATCCAAGGCTGGTGATAACTAGCTGCGGACGCGACAATATTTACTACTAATACGACTACTACTCCGCATACCAAACTAGTGGGAGTAGCGACACCACATGGGAGTTTACGTTTTTGCATTTCTTTCCCTTGGGAAAAGGGAAAGGCAAGGTTGAGGCAGCAATGTGTAATTTCTTCAGGGTGCCGGTGATAGCTCGCATACTCTTCGCGAAGGAGACTGCAGGAACTTCCGGTCCACCGACTAATGCCAGCAGATGGGACGCCCATTTAACGTCTATCCTCACACACTGATGAACCACCCTGTCAGTGAAAGGACCAGGATGACAGTTTATAACTTGGTCGGAATTCGAACCCAGACTAGACAGCTTTGAGGCGAGTGTGCGTACCTCCAGGCCAACCTATCAGCCAATTGAACTAGTACTGGAGATGATAAAAGATAAAATTCACTTAATTTTGTGGAAAACCCCACAGGAAATACCTTCGTGTTTTCTCAAAAAATTGACGCATCTTGGAAGACAAAGTCCTCATAAAATCTCTGAAGAGATCAATCGCGGAGAACTCTAACACACGTCTAGCACGTTTAAAGGTCCACGTCGAACTGATCGTTTCCGCGAATCAGAATCGGTTGCCCAGCCAGTGCGATTGTTGTCACATGACCATCCAATTGCTACCACGTTTTTAAAAAATTCTTATGGGATTTTGCCCACCACAAAACCTACAATGCCACTCGAGGTGGGGGCTACGCAAAGGAAAGAAAAGTATAGATATTAGACAGAAAGGAGGAATCTATATTGGCATTCCTCTTGAATTGAGGTAGGTTGGGGTAGAGGGAATGCCCCCCCCCCCCCAAGCCCTCTCCTCCCACAGATCTCCCGATGTACCTGTTATCTGCTGTTGTACTTGTGTGCTTCCCTCTCTCTCCCCATCTTGTCTCCCGCTCGCCGCTCCCTTTATTATATGTTTTATGTGTCCGTTTGTTTTTTTGTGATTAATGTTAGCTCTTACACGAGCCTCGATCTTGTATCCCAAAAAAAAAATTCAAACACTTTACTTATAATGGGCAGAAGGCTAATTGTCCGATAGTGAGCAGCATCTGATTTCTCACCAGAGCCTTTAAAGAGACGGAGAAGGTAAGGAAATTATCGCGTCCGCAGCTAGTCTACTTCCAGCTAAGTGGAAACAGACTTTGACAGACACAAGCAATACAGTTTTGAGAGAACATGTGAAACATTATTGTGACGTAAGCACCCCTCTCCTTCCTTCACGATGGGGAGTTTAAATGTGATCATAAGCGTAGTTCAAACTCGCTTCGGTGTGGTACCCATAAATCCCTTTACCCACATTCACCCAAAACCTACTCCGGATTGATGACGACCAGGGGGTAAAGCGAGTTACCAGGGGGTAGAGCGAGTTACCAGGGGGTAAAGCGAGTTACCAGAGGGTAGAGCGGGTTACCAGGGGGTAAAGCGAGTTACCAGGGGGTAGAGCGAGTTACCAGGGGGTAAAGCGAGTTACCAGAGGGTAGAGCGAGTTACCAGGGACCCTCATACACACATGGACATCCAGTTTCCAAAAGCCCTTTTCGTGGCCTGCACGTTCATGGCAACGAGTTAAGACGTTAATAAATCGAGCGCACTGTAATTTTGAATAATTTCACGGAGAAACGTCCAGTGCGTACGTAATTTGTATACAGCGACCAAAGACCACAACTCGGCAGTGGGGCATCGTAGCGGGGCATGCAAGGGCTCTTTACACTCGGGGGAGTCTAACGTGTACTGTGGAGCATGGCCTTGCCCCCCGCAGTGAACCGTTTCATTGTCAGCACTAAATTAATCTGTCATATTTGGCTTTACTGGTTCAAATTATTCGTACGGCCATTTTATTGATTTATTTATTTTTTTGTATACAAGATCGAGGCTCGTGTAAGAGCTAACATTGATCACAAAAAAACAAACTGACACATAAAACATAAAACATGATAAAGGGAGCGGGAGAACAAGATGGAGAGCAGGGACATCGGGAGATCTGTGGGAGGGAGAAGGCTTGGGGGGGGGGGGGGGGGTGGGGGAGGAGGCATGGGAATGGGTTGAGGTATAAAACACATGGACACTGCGAGGACTTCCAGGAGAGAAGTTTGTATTTGAAAAAAGTGGATCTGGGGAGAATTAACGGGGGTAGAAAAGATCAAGGTTTTGGATGGGGGAAGAAAGGAGATGGTGGTGAACAGCTGTTTTTTAAAGTCGTCAGATGATAATATTATATTTCATACGAATATGAAATATCATATTATGGAAGTTTGACAATTGCTCAAAGAGGCATTCCATAGGGAATGAACTACTGAGAGTAAATGGAAGCAACAGAAACAGAGACCCAAACAACTCAAACTGTGAATCCCCACCATACAGTTCTGGTATAAAGATTCGTTATTTAAAAATGAAGTAATGAAGAAAATCATTTATGGAATTACATAACGTGGATCCACCTCTGATCTCCCCATGTCACCTGTGTTGCTTACCTCCGTCACTTCTGTGGGCAGGATATCTCAAAAAGTTGTGCACGGATTCGGCCGAAACTTAGTGGACAGGTTGGTTGGGTGTGCGACGTTTTTTTTTACACCCTCCCTCCCATGGCCACCTGCGTCCTCGCACTCACACTCAAACTTTGCCGCCCATCACCAATCCACCACCTGGGTCATTCGCTCGTTCACTAATTAATTAATTGCGCTCTCAACGGCCGTACACACTGCCAGGAATGGTATAGACGCTTTGTTACCTTAAATAGTGGGAGTAGTATAAATAGAAATGTGGAATTTCAACATGGACATGGCAGGACAGTCGCAGCTGTCACTTACAAACGCGCTCCGAGGATCTCGGGTTGTAGCCGGAACGCGCGGCCATCTTGGGGTCCAGCGTTGGGGACACCTGTTATTCTGGTTATTGTTGTTCTTGTGCCGTTTCGTTGTCTGCATATCACGAGCAAATCTTGTCCGATGTGGAAAATGCACATTCTCAAACTGTGACGTCCGATAAGGGAGAAATTGTCTCGACTCGTGTGACGATTAGCGTTTGTGTGGTTCGACCGCGCAGGTACGACACCTCGAGGCGGCCATGTCTCTGAAGAAAGGCGACGAGGCCACCGGAGACCTGGACGAGGAGGCGCTCCTGGAGAAGCTTACCCCGGACGAGATCGCTCAGCTCGAGATAGATCTCGACGACCTGGACCCCAAGGTGGGTTCGTTTGTGTGCACGCAGCAGGCGGCCGTGCCTACACGTGGTCTATTTTGCTGTGGTAATCCACATCGAGTAAGACCCGCTGACGATGGTCACCTTGTGTACTTGATTCGTCCCAGAACGCTGCCCTGCCCGCTGGACTACGGCAGAAAGATCAGACCAAGAAGGTGCCGACTGGAGCCTTTCGGAGAGACAGCCTGCTCCAGTTCCTCGAGAAGGAAGCTTTGGAGACAGAGGAGAATGAAGACCTGGTACCCTTCACCAGGGAAAAACGAGGTGAAGATTAAGAACGTTAAGCTATTTTGTGATTATAATTGCATATTTAATTATATGGGGGAGAGGGAGGAGGCAGGAGAGGGAGGGGTGAGGAAGGGAGTGGGGGGGGGGGGGGGGAGGTGGTGGGGGGTTCATCACCTTTTCGTTGAATATATGCTGGTGAATGTGCCGTTCATCACGTTTCTGGGTTAAGTGTGATGCCTTTCAGGAAGAAGAAGAAGCCTTACTCCCCACTTCATACTGTACCGGAATTGTTTGATTTATTGTCCCACGTCGCACCGCGGAGCGAAAGGGGGACGATGGTTTTCCCCTCCGTCCGTCCGTCCGTCCGTCCGTGCGTGCGTAAGCGAAGGACCGAATTCTAATTTGGTGTGTGGGTGCAACTAGGCATAAGGAAGAACGCTATTGAAAATTGGGTCGCCACGTCAAAATCCAAGATGGCCGCTGCCATGTATGTCTGAACCTTGTGAGCGGAATATCTTGAAAAATAAGCGAAGTACCAACTTCTAATCTGGTGTGTCGCTGTATCTAGGCATAAGGAAGAACGCTATTGCAAATTAGGTCGCCACGTCAAAATCCAAGATGGCCGTCTTGCGTCCTCCACTTTGTCAACTCGCATCACTTCACCGACGGGGGACCTATGCGTAACGCTTGTTTGTATTCAAATGTCTGGTGATTGTTTTGTATTTATTTATGCGAATGTGTACTTGTATATAACTGTCATTAATTTTAAAAGGCTTAGGCACTATCGAGCGATTTATTTTATTATTATTATTTTAAATCCAAAAGAACGAACTTTTTTTCAGATTTTATTTTCCTAAAACACTCCCAGGCACTCACTGATGAACCTCTGAAAGTTTGACAAAGATCCGTTCAGCCATCTCTAAGAAAAATGGCGACACACACACACACAGAGACAGACAGACAGACAGACCAACACCAACAGCTCTCTTATATAATAGATGATATCGACATGTACTTCTTATTCTTTCATATGCAACACAAGGCTGTGGAGTAGCATCAATAGCTGAGGATGTGGTTGTGCTGCTGATGCAGTGCTCCCTCCCCTGTATATTAGGAATTTGTTCAGCGTGCCGGTGATAGCTCGCCTACTCTTCGTGAAGGACACCGTGGAATCCACAAACTAATATGAGCAGATGCGATACCCAGTTTAACATCCCTCCGAGGGACGGCATACACATCGATGAATCACCTTGCCTGTAAAACACCAGGACGATAGTTTATAGCTGGATCAGGATTCGAACCCGGGCTCGATAGCCATCCTGCCAACCCACAATATCACTAGTACAATGCAAGTTGATATAACCATACTGTGGTTTCATTTAGACAACGTAGCATTTTCAAATACAGTATATTGTTGTGGACTCGGTCGGTATTGATCATGAAGAGAGTTCCCAAACCCACTATCTGGCCAACATTCTGTGGTGTGGCAAGTTGCTAAGCAACCACGGACGCCGTCTAAAAACGTTTAATTCAGGCAGAGTGCAGCGTCTAACTTCCCTTAACTCCTCTGGCAAATTAAATCCCCAGGATAGAGTACCGTGCTCTCCAACACTCCACTGTATCAATCAAACAGTCAAGCGATACCGTACGTGCAGCGTCAGCTAATGGCTGACCATAACTAAATAGCATGGGTGAACTTCCGAATACTACTCACATAATATGTTCTAACTCATCGTAACTAACAATCGGATAGTTTGAGAAATGGTTTGTAATGTCAACAAGAAGCACGTATATACAAGCAGTGTCACAGAAGAAAAGCTCTTACCCCAAGCACAGAAGGCCAGTACTATTCAATCATTTAGTCACAGTTCTACAACACAGGCGTTTCAGCCATTCCGGGAAAGGTAAGAACGAGGGACAGAGAGAGAAGAATAAAATTTTGAGGCGTGTTTGCAACCTCTCGCTCACCGGACGCAAGCCAGCGGGCTTACATTGGTCCCAACAAAAGACAAGGGGAGAGGAAGAAAGAAGAGGAGGGTAGATGGTGTTATGCAAAGTTTATGGTGACTGTGTGTGGCTTCAAACAAGAAGCGTGAAGTGCAAGTCAGTAAGTCAGCCCTAAAAAGGCCAAGGGGTTCTCGTTGATGCTCCATCTGTTTAAAGGAAACAAAATAGAAGTACAGAAAGGCAGACAAAGGTAGTGTAAATCAGTGTTTCGTGGCCAATGCATCTGGGAAATCTCCGCTGGCGTTCGGAACCTTTCTGGGTCGCACTCCCCACCAGCCAGCTTGCTCTCGTCCCGCCAGATGCTCGTATTGAATCTCAGAACGGCCAACTCACCTGATCTGCTCTTCGCTTTGGGTTTTTATAAACCGTGGAGTTGTGGATGAGTGGCTTCCTCTTCGGTCTGGCCAGGGATTTGGCTTCCCATTGGCCTGCCCTGTCTCTAGGCGGCACTCATTGGGCTACTCCAAGACTGCCAAGGCAGGACGAGGCATGGCTATGTAGCTGCTTGTGGGGCATCTATTCAGTCCTTCTGCTTGGCCGTGCCTGACAAGTCTTGACATGGTTTTTTTCCATTGATCGCTGGTTTGAAATATGAGATTTGGTTGTTGGTTTTGTAATGGACTGTGTTGTAAAGCATGTATGACAGACGTGTTGAGAGAGAGATTGAGAGAAAGGGAGAGAGACAGCAAAAACAGATCCTTGCAACTACAGACCAATCAGCCTTCTCCCAATAATCAGCAAGGTCATGGAATCCATCATCGCTTCTGACATCAAATCCTTCCTCTTCTTCAATGGCTTGATCTCAGATCATCAATTTGGATTCAGACCAGGTCATTCTACTCTGCAAATGCTGCTTCTGCTGTCTCAACAATGGATGGAGGTCCTCAATGCCAGACAGGAAATCAGAGCTGTCTTTCTTGACATATCACGCGCCTTCGATATGGTCTGACACCCCGCTCTGCTCACCAAACTTTCCTCTTATGGTATCCATAGAAACCTCCACGCATGGCCTGTGGACTTCCTCACCGGTCGCAGTCAACGTGTGGCCCTGAATATAATTCTCTCATCTCCCCTTCCTGTTCAGGCTGGAGTTCCTCAAGGCAGTGTTCTGGGCCCTGTGCTTTTTCTGGTCTTCATTAATGATCTCTCCGACTCTCTGGAAAATCCTCTCTATCTCTTTGCTGATGATTCCACTCTCTGCCACTCCATATCTCAACCCTAAGATTGGCAGGCAGCAGTCTCTTCACTTTCTGCAGACCTGGACAATATCACAAACTGGTCAAACAAGTGGAACATGTCTTTCAATCCTGACAAATCTCACACTCCCACATTGTCTCTCCGAAAAGACCGACTGGACAACCCTCCCATCTACTTTCTGAACAATCCTCTTGAAGAAGTTCTGTCACTAAAGCTTTTGGGTCTCACTATCTGCCATGATCTTTCCTGGGAAAACCACATTTCCAAGCTGGTCTCCAAAGCCAGTCGCCGACTGGGCATCCTCCGTCGTGCAAAGTCCTTTCTGGGCACTTCTGAGCTCCTCACTACTTACAAAGCTTTCCTCCGCAGCTGAATGGAATACAGCTCTCCCTTCTGTGCTGGTGCTCCTGCCTTACACCTAGCTCGGCTTCTCGCGGTTGAAACCAAAGCATTCAGAATCATTGGAATTTCCCACGATGAAGCTGATTCTGAGGGCCTTTCTCTCTCTCACCGCAGGCAGGTAGGTGGTCTTTCTGTCTTCTACCGACTCCTCTCCAACCTTGCTCCGGCCTTGCTCCCCCTGCTCTGTCTGTGCTCTTTCCCCCAAATATTCCTGCAGGACGCACAAGATCTGCCAGCAACCCTCTTCTGGTGAAACTGCCAAAATCTCTGCTCATCAAAAAAACACTCTCTGCTCACCTTCACTCTTTCATTCCTCTTTTCTCCCACCTCTGGAACAAACTCCCACATTCTCTTCAATCCCTCTCCTCCCTCCAGGTCTCTAAAACAGCTGTTCACGACCATCTCTTGTCTTCCCCCATCCAAAACCTTGATCTTTTCTACCATCGTTAAAACACCCCAAATCCGCCTCTTTCAATCCCCAATTTCTGTCCTGAAATTCCTAGTCGTGGTCATTTGCTTTATACCGTGTACTCCTCCCTCCTCACCAGCCCTCCCCCTTCCACAGATCTACCGATGTCCTTGTTCTCGACTGCTGGTGTGCTTGTGTGCTTCCCTCTCCCTCCCCCTCTTGTCTCCCGCTCCATTCATTGTATGTTTTTTGTGTCTGTTGTTACGTTCTCCTCCTCAAACCCCGGTCACGGTGTACCTCCGAGCCCCGAAAGGAGTCACGGCAGAAAGATGTACTATTATGTGTGCCAATGACCAATGGTGAAACAACACCAATCAATTATTACAAAACACAAGTATTGTATTAATATCACACAATAATAACAACTTGCACAAGTACAATAAAACCTCAATTGCACAACAAACACCGTATAATTCCTATGATGGTACCACCAGTTTCTTAACTCAATAACTCACGGTACTCCACGTGAGCGAACTGTAACACCCCCAAAGTCACTGTCACGACACCAGGTAAAAGTCGATCCACGCTCCGGGGATCACAAGAAAAAAGGTCGCACCGAGACCTGAACCCAGGACGGCCGACAGTCGACGCTGCCGAAGAGCCGCTTGGTGAGGTGTCGGGCCGACGTCGGTCAGGCAAAAGTTCACCCAAAAGGCGACTGGGAATTCACACCTTCAGTTCACCAGACAATGACGCTGACATGAACGAGCAGCAGTTCCCAAGCGGAGAACTGCGAATTCCCAAGCGAAATCCACGACACACACGAGAACCAGGCGAATCGCTGGTGCGAGGTGAAATGGCTGGTGCACGGTGAAATGGCGGACGGTCTCGTAATGGAGGCGTACTTGCTCTCCAGCAATGATTCACTTTCGGAACCAAAATCAGAACCTGTCACGCAGGTTTATCTGCCACAACAATAACGACACTGTCAAAGGAATCCCTTTCCCGGGGAAACCAATATTCGCTCGTGACCAATGTCCACCCGCGTCCACTCGACACCTCAAAGCAGATCGGCCTTTCTTTCCTGATCTCACTTGATCCACTCCAGCCTCTTCTTCCTCTTCTTCCGGTTTCTCCCGATCCATTTCGTTTTTCTTTTGAAACACTAATTTTTACCTTTGAAGGTAAAGTTTTTATTTTAGTTTTTATTTTTTATCAAAAAAGAGAAGTTTTTATCAAACCTCGACTCTGATTCTGCAACTGGACCAGATGGCATCAGTCCTCGGGTCCTAAAATCCTGCTCTGCCGCTCTATCTCACCCTCTCTCTGTTCTTTTCACCCTCTCTTTTGCTCAAGGTCATCTGCCAGCATCTTGGAAATCAGCAAACATTACCGCTTTACACAAAAAAGGTGCAACAACAGATCCTTGCAACTACAGACCAATCAGCCTGCTCCCAATTATCAGCAAAGTCATGGAATCCATCATTGCTTCAGATATCAAATCCTTCCTCTTCTCCAATGGCTTGATCTCTGATCATCAATTTGGATTCAGACCAGGTCATTCTACTCTGGACATGTTGCTTCTGCTGTCTCAACAATGGATGGAGGTCCTCAATGCCAAACAGGAAATCAGAGCTGTCTCACTTGACATATCACGTGCCTTCGATACGGTCTGGCACCCAGCTCTGCTCACCAAACTCACCTCCTATGGTATTCAGGGAAATCTCCACTCATGGCTTACGGATTTCCTCTCTGGTCGTAGGCAACGTGTGGCCCTGAATGGATTTCTCTCATCTTCCCTTCCTGTTCTGGCTGGAGTTCCCCAAGGTAGTGTTCTGGGCCCTGTGCTATTTCTGGTCTTCATCAATGACCTCTCCGACTCTCTGGAAAATCCTCTCTATCTCTTTGCTGATGACTCCACTATCTGCCGCTCCATTCCTCATCCCTCAGATCGGCAGTCTGCAGCCTCCTCACTCTCTGCAGACCTGGACAAAATCACAGACTGGTCAAACAAGTGGAACATGTCTTTCAATCCTGACAAATCTCACACTCTTACAATGTCTCTCCGAAAGGACCGACTGGACAACCCTCCCATCTACTTTCTCAACAATCCTCTCCAAGAAGTTCTGTCGCTCAAGCTTTTGGGTCTCACTATCTGCCATGATCTTTCTTGGGAAAACCACATTTCCAAGCTGGCCTCCAAAGCCAGTCGCCGACTGGGCATCCTCCGTCGTGCGAAGTCCTTCCTTGGCACACCTGAGCTCCTCACCACATACAAGGCTTTCATCCGCAGCTCAATGGAATACTGTTCCCCCCTCTGGGCTGGTGCTCCTGCCTCACACCTTGCTCGGCTTCACGCTGTTGAGGCCAAAGCTTTCAGAATCATTGGAATCTCCTGCGATGTAGTCAACTCCGAGGGCCTTTCACTCACTCACCGCAGGCAGGTTGGTGGTCTTTCTGTCTTCTACCGACTCCTCTCCCGCCTTGCTCCCCCAGCTCTCTCTGTGCTCTGTCCCCCCAATATTCCTTCAGGTCGCACAAGATCTGCCTGCAACCCTCTTATGGTTAAACTGCCAAAGTCTAGGCTCTCTGCTCACCTTCACTCTTTCATTCCCCTTTTCTCCCGCCTCTGGAACAAACTCCCCCACTCCCTTCAATCCCACTCCTCCCTCCAGGTCTTTAAAACAGCTGTTCACCACCATCTCTTATCTTCCCCCATCGAAAACCTTGATCTTTTCTACCCCCGGTAATTCACCCCAGAGTCCTTGCAGTGTTCATATGTTTTATTCCTCTCCCACCTCCCCCCAAGTCCTCCCGATGTCCCTGCTCTCAAATGTTGTGTTTGTGTCCTTCCCCCTCTCTCCCCATCTTGTCTGCCGCTCCCCTTGTTTTTTGTGTTTTGTGTGTCGGTTTGTCTTTTTGTGTGATTAATGTTAGCTCTTTCACGAGCCTCGATCTTGTATACAAAAAAAAAAAAAAAAAAAAAAATAGAAAAAAAAAGACAGTTATCTCCATTTCACACTCAAACTGTAACAATAATAGTATATGAAACTAAAAATGCTTCCAGTGGATGAAAACCACAAAGACGGAAGTGACGAATCCGTAACACTGTGCATGTTTTCATGTTCAATGTGTTAGCTCTGACATGAGCCTCGATTCTGTATACAATTTTTATTTATTTATTTATAAAACTAAGACAAATTGAGAGAATTAGATGGAACAGAGAAGTCACAAATGGGGATTGTGTCTTCTACACAAACACAATGCAAATTCCTTTTCCATTGATACAGGGAGAGATAATTTAGCTACACAATATACTGTTGCGGATCTCCTAACGTCGGCCTTCCCCTTATCAAGGGGGGATTAATCCTCTTGTCTTTTTACTGGCCGACGCGATCCCGGGGGCTATAACGTCCTTCCCGGGCAGCATTAAATAGGGTTGTTGGTCGAATTTGTCCTATTACCTAAGTACTAACGCTGACCGGAAACGAGGAAATAACTCCCGCCCGAACCACGGTGTTAGTGGACACGCCGAGCGAAGCGAGCCACGATTCGGGCCGTTGACAGGTACTAAACCCGATTCGAGCGGTTCTTAATCGTGCCACGCTTACCCAATGGAGGAAATGACTAAAACGATCGGATGAAGAGGAAACCAGGAAGAACAGGTAATTTATTAGTTATTTACACAAGAAGAAGAGGAAAAGAAAGAGCAATGTACAATGAAGTGGAAGAAGCAGATACACAGGGCAGCCTTAATAACAGTCTTAACTTATTCCCTGGACATGGGCCCGTTCACTCTCAAACTCACTCTCAGGGTCACTCACATGGGGTTTGGAGATGGTAGTGTTGAGGGTCCAAGGGTCCACAGCTCGTCCGGTCCCCAACTTGTACTGTGCAGATGGTGGAATACGGCCGGCAGCTCTCCCCATGGCGTAGGCGCGATGCGGACGATTATATCTCGGGGGATCGGTTGGCGATTAGATTTTGCGTACGTAATACTTGTACCGGCGCCTTTATACGCGCGCCCGGTATTGTTACGATCGATGCGCCACTTCCCCAATGTCCTTGACGCTGCAGTCCTCTGCAATGCGTGCCGCGCGCCCGCCCTCTGTAAAGCTTGTTGCCACAGTGCGTCTCTCCCTCTCGTAACTACTCAAGCGTCTCTCCCATAACTCAACTCCGATCAGGTCAAGCGCCTCCCTCTCCCCGCTCATAACTCGAGTTCGTAACTCAGCGCTTCTCCCATCATAACTCAACTCTGCACACGAACTCTGTGAGCGCCTCTCCCTTCTCAGAACTCGAGTTAGTAACTCAGCGCCTCTCCCATCATAGCTTGAGCTCACGACTCGAGTGCTTGCCTCATAACTGATGAGTGCTGCGACCTCACGAGCGCCTCTCCCTTCTCATAACTGAGGTGGGGGCCTCGCGTGAAGGGTTATATTGCCACGCCCAGCGAACCCTCTGGAATGTCCAGCCACACCCTGTCAGGCGATCTCGCCTCAGCCCTGATTGGCTGTTTAGGGCTTACCGGCTCCGCCTTGATGGCTGCTTGACGTGGCCGCACCTCCACCCTTGCGCTCCGCCCCCTTTCCGGGCCTTAACTTGTGGCCCTTGGGCTGGTTTGAGCGGAAGCCCAACGAGTTCGCGAAGGCTGCTGGCAGCCTAAAGGGCGAGGGCGATGTACAGACTGGTTAGCGCTTAATGGCGTCGATTGAAGGGAGGCTGCAAAATGGACGGGGGGCCTACTCTTATTTGTTCTACACAACGCAGATGCAACTATTGGGAATGGCCTTATCCTAAACACATACTAGGAAATAACTAACGTCCTAAGGTGACCTACGTGTTGCATATGGCCTATCTATAGGGTGCAACCTTTAACCTTTAATGATGTTACCTGTGTGGGTTCTCAAAACCGCAACAATACTATGGAGATAACTACACACGGGTTCCTTTATGTGTATTGTATGTCTCCAAGGGGTCTTCAAAAACCATCAAAGTATCATTACTTAGAGGGAATGTTTATGTTGGTTGCTTTTTCCAATTGCAATTATACTTACCCAAAATGGTTTCCATGGGGCCTTGCATCACAAAATGGTTGCCCATTGTGGGCCAGGTCTCTGGACAAGCAGTGTTTCTCATAATTTGTTTCTCTAATTAGTCGTGCAGACCACCACGAGTTGTTGAAAGTGTGTAGTTCTGCAGCCTGAACTTCAGTGATTTCATCCCCGTTCTTTTTGTTTAACAGAATGTGGAATTGATTTGTCAATTTGTCGTAGCCATGGTAAGAACTAAATATTATTTGCATGAGAATAAGGATACATATGTATGTAACATGATTAGCACCATGAATTACCATTCCACCCGTCTCCTCTTCCAGTGATCATCACTGACCCTCTTCCCCTCTCTTCATCTCACGACCGGGTTGTACAGGCACACCATATATTCCAAAGGTCCAGGCAGCAAAGTTGGTACCAAGGGATGTGGCCCCAAGAATGGCAGAACCAGGAGCAGAGCTGCCTGCAGTGGAAATGGGGAGTGACGTCACACTGGAACCTGAGCTGGAAGAGGCCTTGGCCAATGCAAGCGAAGCCGAGATCTGTGACCTAGCAGGTGGAAAATGCTTTTTTCACAAAATTACGTTAGCTACTGCAGTGCTTATAAAAGTAAATAAATCCACCTTGAAATATCATTTGTTGCTTTGGTGGTGGCAGCACTTTCAGCAGATAGTTGTGGAAAGGTACAAGCTAAAATTGTGATTGGCTGTAAAGTGACCAAGTGATTTGGCTGTAAAGGCTAATTTTGATGTATTGATTAAACAATGAATCGATTCATTATTTGTTGATTAATCAATTGTTTATTTAATTTTTTCGATTAATGACTTATTTAATTAATTTTCAAAAAGTTACAGCTTCGGATGAAGCACAGGTGGTTTAGATATGCTATTAGCCAATTGATTAAGAAATTATTCTATGATTATTTATTGATTTTATGCAATTAATCAATTAATTATTGTACACCTCTCCCACTCAATACAGTCTCTATGAGCTGCGTGGCGATATTGCCGGGTGCCAAAGGCAGTGTACTTTGAATGTATCTGTACTTGTTGGATTAATTGATTAGTTGTGTAATTAAAATAAATAAATAGTATTTGTAAATTAATTAATTTCTTAATAAATTGGCTAATAGCATACCTAAACCACCACTGCTTCATCCAAATGTGAAACTTTTTGAAAAGCAATTAATTAAATAGTTAATTGACAAATTAAAGAATTAATCGATTAATTGATCAACCAATAATTCAAAAATACCCACTTATAGCCAAATAACTTTTTTTTTGTATACAAAGTCGAGGCTCGTGTAAGAAGAGCTCACACATTAAACACAAAAAACATAAACGGACACATAAAACACACAAAAAGGGAGCGGGAGACAAGTGGGGAGGGGGGGGGGGTGGGGGGGGGGGGGGGAGAGGAAAGCATACAAGCACAACAACAGTAGAGAACAGGGATGACGGTACTGATCGACGGTAGAAGGGAGAGGGCTGGGGAAGGGAGGGGTGGGGGGGGGGGGGGGAGATACACGGTATACAGCAAATGAACACTACGAGGCATTTCAGGAATGAAGTCGGGGATTGAAAAGAGGTGGATTTGGGGTGTTTTAACAGGGTTAGAAAAAAATCAAGGTTTTGGATGGGAGAAGATAAGAGATGGTGGTGAAGCCACCATCAAAGCAACAAATGAATTGGTCACTGTCATGACCAAATATCAGCTTCCTTGCTCAAAAGGTACCTCAGATATTTCCCAGATGAGAAGGAAAATAAATAAGTATGTAAATCGATAATAATAAAGTAATCAATTAATTAATTAATCAAAAAAAAAATACCAAATTTAGTGTACATCGAAAACCGTTCAATGTAGGAAATTGAAACATTACCAAATGTCACATGGCTATTTAATATAGCGCATATTGAAAGTACATCGAAAACTGTGCGAAATGAGAATCATTGTAATCACTTCATCCTTTATTGTTTTCGGCTGGTTACAAAAAAGTGAAGAATCGCATTTAACGATCTCCCACTTTATACACTACATGACCAAAAGCATGTGGACACCCAAACATCGAACATCTCATTCCAAAATCATGGGCATTAATATGGAGTTGGTTCCCCCTTTGCTGCTATAACAGCCTCCACTCTTCTGGGAAGGCTTTCCACTAGATGTTAGAACATTGCTGCGGGGATTTTCTTCCATTCAGCCACAAGAGAACTAGTGAGGTGGGGCACTGATGTTGGGTGATTAGGCATGGCTCGCTGTCGGCGTTCCAATTCATCCCAAAGGTGTTCGATGGGGTTGAGGTCAGGGCTCTGTGCAGGCCATTCAAGTTCTTCCACACCGATCTCGACAAACCATTTCTGTATGGACCTCGCTTTGTGCACGGGCACATTGTCATGCTGAAATAGGGAAGGGCCTTCCCCAAACTGTTGCCACAAAGTTGGAAGCACACAATCGTCTAGAATGTCATTGTATGTTGTAGCGTTAAGATTTCCCTTATCTGGAACTAAGGAGCCTTGCCCAAACCATGAAAAACAGCCCCAGACCATCATTATTCATCTTACACCAAACTTTACAGTTGGCACTATGCATTCAGGCAGGTAGCGTTCTCCTGGCATTCACCAAACCGGGATTCGTCCGTTGGACTGCCAGATGGTGGAAGCATGATTCATCACTCCAGAGAATGCGTTTCCACTGCTCCAGAGTCCAATGGCGGCGAGCTTTACACCACTCCAGTCGCCGCTTGGAATTGCACATGGAGATCTTAGGCTTGTGTGCAGCTGCTCAGCCATGGGAACCCATTTCATGAAGCTCCCGGCGAACAGTTGTTGTGCTGACGTTGCTTGCAGAGGCAGTTTGGAACTCGGTAGTGAGTGTTGCAACCGAGGACAGATGCTTTTTACATGCTACGCGCTTCAGCACTCGGCGGTCCCATCCTGTGAGCTTGTGTGGCCTACCACTTCGCGGCTGAGCTGTTGTTGTTCCTTGACGTTTCCACTTCACAATAACAGCACTTACAGTTGAGCAGAGCAGCTCTAGCAGGGCAGAAATTTGACGAACTGACTTGTTGGAAAGGTGGCATCCTTTGACGGTGCCACGTTGAAAGTCACTGAGCTCTTCCGTAAGGCCCATTCTCCTGCCAATGTTTGTCTATGGAGATTATTGCATCACTGTGTGCTTGATTATATATACGTGTCAGCAATAGGTGTGGCTGAAACAGCCGAATCCACTAATTAGAAGGGGTCCGCATACTTTTGGTCATGTAGTGTACTTTCGTGATCAATTCTGGCGTCTTTCTCAGCCTTGGTAGTTGTGGAAACACTCGAACTAGAATAAAAGCTGCTTTGTAAAGGCTTATGAATGTACTATCCAGCAGACTTTTTAAAGTATAATTTGTACACATTTACCTCAGAAGTGTAGATACATGCAATTACAGATTTGTAAGACTGCATAGGGTAAGTATTCTATTAGTACCATATAGTTACCTCCGCCACCAAAGGTAGATGGAGGTTATGTTTTCACCCCTGTCTGTTTGTCTGTCTGTTTGTTTGTTTACAAAATAACTCAAAAAAGTTGTGGACGGATTCGGCCGAAATTTGGCAGAGATGTAGTGTATGTCACAAGGACAAAATGATTAGATTTTGGTGAAGATCCGGATTCGGATCCGGCTACTATAATTTTTTAAGTGATTCTTCACTATTGGGAGATGGGGCCAAAAACGATACATAGCAGGATATTTCAAAAGGTTGTGGACGGATTTGGACGAAACTTGGTGGACCGGTTGGGTGTCTGACAAGGACAAATAAATTCGATTTTGGTGAATATCTGAATATGGATTCGGATATGAGAATTATTTAATTTTTCAAGTGATTCTTCACCATTGGGAGATAGGGCCAAAAACGATACATAGCAGGATATCTCAAAATGTTATGGATGGATTTGGACGAAACTTGGTGGACCGGTTGGGTGTCTGACAAGGACAAATAAATTCGATTTTGGTGAAGATCTGAATATGTATTCGGACATGAGAATTATTTAATTTGTTAAGTAATTCTTCACCATTGAGTGATAGGACCAACCAGGCGGAGGTATGCTCTCTACTGAGTGCCGTTCTAGTTACTTTTGTTATTAGAAGGGACCTTGGAAAAATACCATGATTTGCTATCTTAATACGGATTATATACACCAAATTGTGTATTTTAGTATGATCTCTCACACACACACACACACACACACACACACACACACACACACACACACACACACACACACACACACACACACACACACACACACACACACACACACACACACACACACACACGATTATAACGAGTGTTTGTGTGTTTGCAGCTATACTTGGGATGCACACCTTGATGAGCAACAAACAGTATTACGAGGCCCTGTCAAGCAACGCCATTGTCAACAAGGAAGGTCTAAACAGTGAGTTCATTACTTTGCCTTGGATTTTCTTTCACAAAACTGGTAATTCGGGGGTAGATAGACACAACAAATGACCACTTGGAGGAAGAATAGGCAGCGGGAAGAATGCGAGCAATGGGACGGGTGGGGGAGTTGGGGACCCCAGGAGTGAACATGTCGTTTACAAGCTCAAACACAACAGGAAAGGGGATGAAATAAGAAGGGGGAAACTGGGGACCAAATAGCAAAACAACAAAAAAGGGAAAGGTGGTTCGACGGAGAGTGGAGAGAACACAATAAAATAACCCGGAGAGGAAAGGGTGCCCTTGGGGATCGATAGTTAGTGAGGCGAGAAAAGGTCACAAGTTTGGATTGGGGAACAGAACAACTATGTTGAAGTCCTGGCATGACGAATGAGATTGAATGGATTGAGGAATTGGTTCCACAGGCGAGAGAAGAACAAATCGAGTGAGCAGTGAGCCGAGATTTTGGAAGTAGATTACTGTCAGATTGCATGCATCCTGCAAAAAAACTGGAGAGGAAGGGATGGGAGGGCAAGACCAGAAAGGAGGTGGTAGAAGACAGACATGTCACCAACCAAGAGATTGAGTTTCATCGCGGGACATTCCGATGATTTAAGGGCCTTCATCTCCACAGCATCAACATGTAAAAGGCGTGAGGCAGGGGTGTCAGCCCGAAGGGGAGAGCACTACTCCATCGAGCTATGAACGGCCTTACATCGTTAGAATTTTGGATTTGCCAAAGAAAGACTTTCCACGGCAGAGGATACCCAGTCAGCGGCTGGCTTTGAAGGCCAAGGGTAGACATGGCGAATTGATGGTGAAATGGTCAATTAGATAGTCGTGGTCATCGCTTCTTGGTATGAATTCTACGGAAATATCTCAGATCAGATGACTACATATTGTCTTTCATGAATTAAGAGCCAACCTGTTCCATGATCAATCGGACTGAAGGTGGATTGTTCCTGCTTTACCTGGAGCATCTCAGTCTGACTAAGAATAGGAGAATAAATGAATGAAAGCAATACATAAAACGAATGATGACGCAATCGACACCAGACACAGATCCACCACTGGGGTGTGAGGTGCTACTGTGGTGGCAGAAGATTCCTATCTGCTATTTCCCAAAGCAATGGAGGTGCTCAACACAAGCCGTGAATAATCCCATAGCCAAGAACCATTCCTGGTTAGGCCTCCACTCAGTCCCAAAATTAGAAAATTTCTACTGAGCAGTTAATGGGAATCAGATCCACACCAGTGAGGGCAAACACAACAAGGCTTCACCCACTCCACCACCAAGCTGTCCTCAGAGGGGTTTGTGGGGTAGTGTAGGGAGGATGCAACAACAGCTTAATTATCTCACATTAAGAATACTTGGCAGCTAGATTTTCCATTTACCAGAACATTTATGAGTTACATAATCCAAGGATTCTCCAAGACTGGTCATTGAACCTTTGGTAGGTGACTGTAGATCTTTGTGTTCACTTCCTCAATATTGAAAGTGGTTTTAAATACATTCTTTATGCTTTATTTCTCAACCAAACTGTTGCTTTATCATAAAATGAGTCTTTCATGACGTGGAGTTGTGTAGTCTTTCTTACCTCTGCCACCGAAGGTGGATGCAGGTTATGTTTTCACCCCCCTGTCTGTCTGTTTGTTTGTTTGTCTGTAAACAAGATATCTGAAAAAGCTGTGACGGATTCGGACGAAATTTGGCGGAGAGGCTGGGTGTGTGACAAGGACGAAATTATTAGATTTTGGTGAAGATCCGGATGGTATTTTTTAAAAGCGATTCTTCACCATTGGGAGATAGGGCCAAAAACGATAGATAGCAGGATATCTCAAAAAGTTATGGACGGATTTGGACGAAGCTTGGTGGAGAGGTTGGGTGCGTGACAAGACTGAACCGATTCGATTTTGGTGAAGATATGAATATGGATTCGGATACGATGTTTATTTAATTTTCTAAAGTGATTCTTCATCATTGAGGGATCGGGATAAAAGCGATATATATATATATATATATATATATATATATATATATATATATATATATATATATATATATATATATATATATATATATAACATGATATTTAAAAGAGTTATGGACTATTTATGACTAAACTTGGTGGATGAGTTGGTTAGGTGACAAGAACAAGCCAAATAGATTTTGGTTCAGGTTCGAATCGAGATTTGGCCTGTCAATGGGATACAAAACATAAACTGTTCAGCTTGGCGGAGGTGTGCTCTACCGAGTTCCGTTCTAGTTATGAATAATTGAATATATGGGATATTGGATTACGTAATCCAATAGGGCCAAAATCTATCATCCTTCCGAGGTGATAATTATCAATGCCATTTTCACAGGAAACGAATATTCTATCTTATTGTATAAGTGTCCAAATGTACTTGCTGGTGCCCTGTTGAAATGTCTGGTCACCCCCTGGTGAAACGTTCGGGTTTTTTTTGTTGTTGTTGTTGATTGTCACCTATGTTCCAGAGGTTGTTTTGTGTTGTGAAAAAAACAGTAATACATCGTACATCAATTATGGAATAAATATGGAGCGTCCCCTTTACCACCTCCCATTACCTCCCTCCCACTGATGTTTCCAGCCATCACCACTGTTGATTTCCGAGAGAGGAGAATGTTGTTGGAATTGCAAATTATTAAAGTCAGCATCACCTTGTCCACACTCTCCTTGGATGTCCAGGTGTTGTCCACCCTGATGAATGCAAAGTCTTCCCGGAGGAGCCTCCAAATCCCACTGATGTGGAGCAGAGCCTGAAGCGTATACGAGACAACGATCAGACCTTAACTCAAGTCAACCTCAACAACATTGCGGTATGACGACATGAATTGCATTGTTAACTACAAAGTATCTTCTACCAAAGTCTCAAAAGTCTAACGTGACAATCAAGTCCAATCATAACCCTGAATAAAAGCGTCCATCTGTTACCAAACCTCATGTTCCACTGCAAACCCCTCCAGGACATCTCCATGTCCACAATGATTGAGGTTGCAGAAGCCCTAAAGTCAAATGGTCATGTGGAGAAGTTCAGCTTGGTTGGCACATGCTGTAACGACAGTGTAGGTTTGGTAAGTCTTATTAATAAACACATTCCACTGCTCGTTCCCAAATGCATTCTCATACTAAGGTCATACCTACATAACATAAGGGCATTTTTTTGCATACAAAACTATACATGCTCGAGCCTTGTGGAAGAGCTAGAGCAGAAGGAAGGTAACCAAATGGAAAGAGGCAAACGCCAACAGCAGAATAGAGATGAGAGTGAGATCATGGGGAGGGGGAGAAAGAGGGAGCAGATTCACAATAGCCTGGAAAAAAGGAGTGCTTGGGGATGGGATCATGTGTATGGATGGGGGATGACATTAGGTCGTGGCAAACAGCTTTCTTGAAGCCCTGAAGCATCGACCATGAGTGGATGTATGGGTGTGCAGGTTTTAGCTGACATGTTGAAGGTGAATGGAGTTTTGAAGAGCCTCAACATCGAGTCCAACTGTCTAACGGCTCTTGGTGTGTTGGCAATTGTGGAAGCTCTCAAAAAGAACGACCGTCTCACTGAACTCAAGCTGGATAACCAGGTACGTCCATTGCAAAAGCCGAAAGGTTTCCACCTACACCAGTGCAAACAGGGACCCTTTTGGAATAAGAAGGCAAACGTTCTTCAGGGAGATCTGAAATGGCTGGAACATGAAGTGACCAGTTTTGGGACATGCAATGCAAAAAGTGAAAATTTAAACTGTTACAGCGGCAGCAGCTAGGAAACCGTGTCGAGATGGACATGGCCGCCATGGTGGAAGGAAACAAATCCTTGCTGCGTTTTGGTTACCAATTCTCCTCACCAGGACCTCGAAGCCGTGTAGCGAATGCTATCACAAGAAATAACGATCTTGGTAAGTCTCAGGAAAGGGATTTAGGATAACTGGAGTTTTCTATCAAATTTAGGGTT
This sequence comes from Myxine glutinosa, assembly GCF_964187855.1. NCBI lineage: Eukaryota > Metazoa > Chordata > Myxini > Myxiniformes > Myxinidae > Myxine > Myxine glutinosa. Next base: position 97,419,839 of record NC_136262.1, on the reverse strand, counting down.
TTTGTACTGACACTTATTACAATTGTTTTTCCCAAGCCTGGTGTTGGCTTAGCGGTTAGGGTGCCGGCTTGGGATCCTAGGATCCTGGGTTCGAATCCCGATCGATCGCTGAATTAATGCCAGGGGGGTTGACTCAGCCTGTCATCCTTCTAAGGTCGGCAAATTGAGTACCAGCTTGCTGGGATGAATGATCATGGTGAGTACCCCGATTTAGAATAGGTACACCGTATCCCTGCGCACCGTAAGAGCGTGACCAAGGGTTGGCGTCAGGAAGGGCATCCGGCCATAAAAACATTGCCTCAAACAGGGAACCATGATTGTCATGGGGCCCGCAAGGCTAACCCCTGCTCTAGCGGGGAAAATGGACTTAAAAACGATCATTCATTCATTTCCCAACTCATGCAAAATGATGCTCAGGCAACCAGTGATGTAATCTTTTCTATGAATATGAATATATTGGTGGTACATAAAAGGTGAAGACCTTTTCTTCTCATTGTGAGAAGTTTTATTGCAAAAGGGTGAAATTGTCCTCAAACAAGAAATGATGGATGACCTGTCTTCCCCACAGTGAGGAAGAAGCGCCTGGAGAATGTCAAGAACGCATGATCTTGATGGTTACTGCACCGAGCCTCACTTACCCCACACAATGTAGTTGCACAGGTGAGCAATGAAGGTGAAGTCTCAAGAACCTTCATTGGTTTAAACGGGAAGACCAAGACTCGATTAGTATGAACCAGGAAGGTAACAATTTTAAGACATGGGGAAAGAAGGGGTAGATTTGTAAAATGTTCTGTCACGAATTTTTTCTTTTTCCCCAAAGCATACTGGAGGATGTTTGTAAGTGTAAATCACATGTTCCAAAGCCCTACAGTATGTACTTGCAATGTATTGCGTGTGCACTCGTGCAACATCAAACCACATTCAGCCTCTCCAGAAACTTTTGGTCCCCTACCAGTTTCACCGGAGGGAACTATGGGTTTGCTCTCCATCTGTCTGTCCATCCCACGGTTTTTCAGACTTTTTTTCCCCCCCTCATACCCTTTAATATATTCAACTAAAACTTGGTAAATGGCTTTATTATGATAAGTTCCAGAAAAAGTTCGAGTTTCAGGGTGTTTCGTCAATTTTTCAGAGTTATGCCATTTTTGGACTGAGGCAAAATATCCGGGGACATGTACTGCAAAGCAATTCTCACTCGTTATTACCGATTATCCACCAAGCAGAGTTTTAGAGTCTTTGAATGAAAAATGATGATGAAACCCCTTTTCTTTAAATTAAAGAAATAAAAACACTTTGTCACTTGCTTCAGTGCCCATTATTTGTCTGAGCAGCTATGGAAACATGGTGTGCGGCAAAACGGGTAGTGCATGTGAAACACAAGAGGAAATCAAAACACGAGGACAGGTCGAGATCCATCTTAGCACATCATTGAATGAGAAGTTGACAGGATGGCCTGGAGGTAAGCTGATACTCGTCTCTAAGCTGTCTAGCCTGGGTTCGAATCCCGACCCAGCTATAAACTGTCATGTCGGTGTTTCACAGGCAGGTTGATTCATCAATGTGTGAGCCGTCCCTCGGATGGACGTCAAACTGGGCGTCCCGTCTGCCAGCATTAGTTGGTGGACGTTAAAGATCCCACAGTGTCCTTCGAGAAGAGTAGGTAAGCTATCACCGGCTCCCAATTACAGATTCCTGCCCAAACCTAGAGGGAATTGCATCAGCGGCAAAGCCACATCCTCAGTCCATGATGCTACCCCACAGATTTGTGCTGCCTAGCAAAGAAGTAGTTGAATGAGGAGTAAAATCGAAGTAAAATAAACCATATTAAGATCTTAAGCCTGGTGATGGATTAACAGTTGAGGTGGCTGCTTTAAGATATTAGAGTCTTGAGTTTGAGCTCCTGTCGTGCCGTTGGATTAACTCCAGGTTGATTGACTCAGTCTGTCATCCTTCCGAGGTCGGAAAAATGAGTACCAAGTCAATGTGAAGAATGAGCCATTTGAGTTGTAGTGGGAAATCAATCAAGTCCACAACTTTGTCCCGTAGGTAGGTTTAATGACAATCTGATCTCTGGCAACATCCTGTGGAATACAATCATGCAATATATATATCAGGATCATGGCATCATGTAGAAAGGATCAATAATATTGGTCAATGCAAGCAAGCCTAGATCATCAGCATATACGCACCATCCGAGACGACATGTCATAGATTAAATGTCGCAGGAGTGGCCCGGAGCCGCAGACGTCCGAGTTCTTATAGACGCCTCTCAGTGGTTCAAGCGAGCATCACACCTGGGTTCAACTTGGATACATTTTCATTACATTCTCCCCGCCATTAGAACTACACTGCCGCTAGGCAGGAATCAAGCATGCGACAGCATTAGTAGAGTAGCGATGTCAGTCCATGTCAGTCGGTCCATCCGTAGCGGTCAGGGCGGTGAATTGCCCTGCCAGCACGGGTCGGGAAACTACCGGGTACTACATCCCCAAGCCCGGAGTCCCCCGCATCGGAGTAGCCGCTGGAGGTAGGCGTCGGAGGGGGCACCACAGTGCCTTCAGGCAGGGGTGTATCTGGCGACGGGAGGGACGGCAGATGCTCCATAGGTGGAGCCCCGGGAGAGTGCATAGACTCGTAAATCGGTTCGTCGATGTCCCCGTAAGGGTCGATGGCCCCGCAAGGGGTGAGATGGCGTACGGAGACAGTAGACTCGCGTCCATCTGCCATCATCACGCGAGCATGCTCGGGATTAGCCTGGAGTACCTGCACCTTATCCACTAGGGGAACATACTTGCTCGGGCGAACTGCACGTTTGAGGTAGGCCGGCCCCGGCTCAGCGAGCCAACTAGGTAAAGATCGGATACTACCCGAGATCCTTGGGTGGTGAAAAAGCCGTTTGTGAGGAGTCTGGTTGGTGGCCGTACATCGTAAAGCCCTGATTGAGTTCAGCGCCGCAGGTAATGACCAAGCCCATTTATCTAGGCCCCGGCCGAGGGACCTGAGGCTTAGCGTGACGGCCCTCCATATAATCCCATTGAAGCGTTCGACCTGCCCATTCGCCTGTGGTCTATACGGGGTGGTATAGCTAGAAGCGACATTATTCAGGAGCAAGAAGCTCCTCACTTCCTGGGACAGGAACACCGCACCTCGATCGGTATGCACGTAGGCCGGAGACCCAAACATATAAAACAAGTTCTGCAAGCACCGTATAACCGTGGCGGCCGTCATATCTGCGCACGTGAAAGCAAAAGGGAAGCGCGAGTACTCATCAATGATAGTGAGCAGATAACGAGAGTTACTCGACACCGGCAGCGGCCCTTTGAAATTCATCGCCAATTGCTCCCACGGGCCAGTAGCCCTGACCAGCGTCCCCATGGGAGGGTTGTAAAAACGCGATTTGAGTTCCGCACATACAGCACAGTCACGACAGACCCGGCGAACGTCCTCAATTGGCAGATTACGACTACGCACAAAATGAGCGAAACGCACCACCCCAGGATGACACATAGTGTCGTGCAAAGCGCGCAGACCCTCCAAAGATATGAGACCCGCACATGTAGCCGGCCGCGGTAAGGCGTTGGCAACCAGGTTATCCCTCCCCAGGCGATATTTGATGGTGTAGCAGAAGTCGGCGAGTTCGATACGCCAGCGAATGATTTTCTCATTCTTAATGCGTTGAGCATGTAAGGTGTCATACATAAACGCAACGCACTGTTGGTCCGTGATGATTTGGAAGCATCGTCCGAGCAAGTACGGACGCCAACGCCGAATCGACTCGACGATCGCGTACGCTTCCTTTTCGACAGACGAATGCCTCCGCTCAGCGGAGGTGAGAGTCCGCGAAAAGCAAGCCACAGGGCGACCCCCTGGGAAAGAGTCGCTGCTATCGCATGATCCGAGGCATCACTTTCCAAACGAAAGATTTATTCTCATCAATCGTCGCCACAGCGGCGCCAGCGATGTCGGACTTGAGGCCCCGAAAAGCAGCCATGGTGGCAGGGCGTTTATGTCCTTTATGTACAGTTTATGTCCCCCTTTTCCTTTCCGCCGGGGTATCCGTCAAGGTTGTCCCCTTTCTGGACTTCTGTATATAATTGCCCTTGAACCACTCTTAGCATCCATCAGGCAGCGAATAACTCAGGATGTGGGAGCCGTTTTTGGTTCAAGATTTGTGGTCACAGCTTATGCTGATGATGTATGTGTTCTGATTAAGGGCCCAAGTAGTGTTGCTGCGGTGCAGCGTTGCTTTAAAGACTACTCTGCGGCCTCTTCCACCGAAGTAAATTGGGGCAAGAGTGTAGCCTTATGGTGCGGTTCAGATAACCTTTCTTTAACACTGCCACCGTCACTCCCACATAATTTAGAGTGGAAAACAGATGGGGTCAAATATCTTGGTGTCTATCTTGGCAACCAGGAAGTAGAAACGAAGAACTGGGAAGGAATGATTGAACAAATTACACACCGGTTGAAACGATGGGAAGGACTGCTGCGATCTCTTTCTTATAAAGGCCGCACTCTTGTTATAAATAACTTGATAGCAGCAAGATTATGGCATAAACTAATTGCCTTGCAGCCACCCAAGGAGTCTTGGTTAATTTCTTTTGGAATGGATACCACTGGCTTCGGCCGCAAATACTGTACCATCCTCGGAAGGAGGGTGGACATGGAATTGTGGATGTGTCCACCCGGCTTATGGCTTTTCGCCTACAGTCTGTGCAACGTCTGTTGTATGCTGAAGAGCTGCCCTGGCGCTCATTTGCGTTTTTCTTGTTGCAACAAGCGGGAGGCCTGTGTTATGATAGGCACTTGTTCCTGGTGAACCTTGACCGTGTCAGCTTAGTTTCAATCCCAACTTTTTATCAGGGTTTGCTGAGAGTTTGGAAAGGTTTTGGGGTTCATCGTTGCCTTGAGGCTTATAATTGCCGGATGTTTATCCAAGAGCCTATTTTCTATAACGGGTTTTTTCCATGCATTCCTCATAGTCCGACTTTGATTAGGAAATTTACTCAAGGA